>NC_043002.1:119534642-119537142 GCF_006345805.1 Octopus sinensis | reverse complement strand
AAAGAAAATGATTGAGTAATTAAAGACACAACATATGAATACAGATGAATATTGATGGCTATGTAGTGACTTTTAAAAGCGAAAACAAATCTTATTTAATATACTGTTAAACAATATATAGGAAGTTTATGATTAGAACGGATGCAGGATTGATTATATAATTCAATAAAGAATCTGGAAGATATTGATAAATCTGGGGGCAGAACCAGGTGAACTCAGTAGCAATTGACTTCAAATTTATTGAATTTTTCTCTACTGCATTCTGAGTTCAAATTCTTGTAAGTCATTCAAAATTGGTTCAATTGATCCGGCGTATCATTATTTCTACAATTGCAACGGTACCTTTTTTTCATTGCAACAACAGGTGCAGAACAGCAGTAGCAGCAGCAGCAGCAGCAGCAGCGGTGGTTGTGGTAGTAGTAGTAGTAGTAGCAGCAGTAGTAGTAGTAGTAGTAGTAGTAAATTTCTATGATATACTCCGATGTCAATTCTGATCGGACCAAATTCGTTCCAGCCGTGAACTTTATTTAGATGTAGGGTGTTTATTGTTCCCACCCGTTTTTTATTTATGCGCCCTTTTCAAGCCTAGCTTGGGTCATGAGCCCGGTTTCCCGGTTTCTGTGGCGTATGTGTTCCTCCCAGCTGAACGGGACGCCAGTCCATAGCAGCGTTACTCAAGAAACAGGAAGAGAAAGTGAGAGAAAGCTGGGGCGAAAGAGTACAACAGGGGTCGCCACCACCTCCTGCCGGAGCCTCGTGGAGCTTCAGGAGTTTTCGCTCAATAAACACACACAACGCCCGTTCTGGGAATCGAAACCGCGATCCTCCGACCGCAAGTCCGCTGCCTTAATCACTGGGCCATTGCGCCTCTACTGTTCTCACCCATAAGACTACTAAATCAGGAACCTATGAATGTTATACAAAGACTCTGATTCCGAAAGTTCAAGCGATATCCAGATGCCCTGGGCAACAGACCTTTATAGTATGTTCATCTGAAACTTCCGCCAGTTATCCTCTTTTGATTTTTGTTCGCCTCAAGACTTCAGGTCCGGTTAGAGGATGACATGTGGGAAAATGTGTGCAACAAAGAGCGACCACATCATACAGGCAACTATGAGTATTGTTGCGTATTGTAGCTAAAACATTTGTTTTCCTTTCAGCAACTATGACATACCCAGCCCGGCATGTAATATCGGTTTCATATTTTGTCACAAGGACAGCAATTTTGGGGGACGGGTAGTGCTCAACTGGTACTTATTTTACAAAGTTGATCTCGACGGAATTTGAATCCAGGGCGTAAAGCCGGATGACATTTTCTAAGTATTTTGACCGGTCTCGACGGGATTTGAACCCAAGACATAAAGCCAAACGAAATGCCCTCAGCATTTTGACCGGTGTGCTAACGATCCTGCCTTACCCAACGAGAAATATTGAGGACAAACTATGTGAAGTGCAGAATTGATGAAACAACCGAGAGCGACAAATGCAGAGTGTGTGCGAATAGGAGTAAAATAGTGTGGCACATTGTTAGTGAATGCTCAAAATTAGCACAACATGAATACAAAAGACGACATGACAATGTGGCAAGAATGATACATTGGAAGGTTTGTGGAAATTATGAACTACAAGGACCCAAAAATGTGGTATAACTAACATCCCAGAAAGAGTTACTGAAAATGGGGATTGCAGAACAGTTTAAACATCGAAAACCTGACAGTCTACATCTATCCATCACTACAGGTTTATAGCTTTATGTTTATAGTGTGTATGTGCGTGCATATACACACACATACATATATACATACACGCATACACAGGCGTATGTACGTACATACATACATACATACATACATACATACATACATACATACATACATACATACATACATACATACATACATACATACATACATGCATACATGCGTGTATGCATACATACACACATACATACGTACATATATATGACGAACTAACTGTTACTTTCTCAGATGCAGCACGGATTTTTGTCAGTGAACAGGTCGCGGATTTTAGCGACGAAAATATTTTGACAAATTAAACTTAAATGTTGAAGTGAATCGAACGGCTTTTGTGTGTTTCTTAAATGGCTTACAAACACCTCCCACGCTGCAAACCTGACATTGTTGTAGTGAAAAGAAAAGAAAAAATATGCCTTATAATCGACATAGCAAGTTAAGGTGAAAAAACAGGACTGAAAAGACAGAAGGAGAATAAATGAACTATAATGAATTCAGGTGGGAAAATTGCAAGTTGTGGGCAATGAAGAGATTAGACGAGATACTAATGGTGACTGGTGCACTTGGAAGTATCAGTACCTAACTAGCGACATGTCTCATAAACATTGGAACGAATGTAAAGATAGAACATCTACAAAAGTCATCATTGCTCTTGAAACTGCAAAGGTACGTTGCAGGGTTCTTGAAGCATGTCACTTTAGCCTGCTGGCTGTCGACAGTTGACAGCTTCCATCATACTCAGCGAA
>NC_043002.1:119504642-119529642 GCF_006345805.1 Octopus sinensis | reverse complement strand
CATTATCTTGTAGCTTTGAGATTTCTATAATGTGATTGTATACTTTTAGTATGACATTGTAGGGTTGGTGTGAGAGACAAGATTTGGCCAGTTTGAGCATTAAACAAATAGAATGTTTTGGCCATATATGACCGATTTGAATGCTAAAAGCTTAATGAATTTTCTTTACTCCCTTGGCATGTAGATTGTTCTATGCTACCAGCTGATACTGATTTTACTAATGACTGATATACACCAGTGAGTAGTTAGACCTGTCATCTAAGGAGAAAGATGTGAAAGGTTATTGGATCTATGCCGTTCTATTTATATAAAGGATGTGAACTCGGAATCGTATACAAGGCTGTCCTCGCTAAGAACTTACTCGTCTTTGATTGAATTATAAGAGGAGCCATTTATGTTATCAGGTCATCCCACAAGTTCTGTCCGAATTTTGAATAAAGAAAACAAGTGATCAAATGTTATATTGAATTGAAATTTAATCATCAATGTACATACCCTGATTATCTACGACTTCCTTCCGTCAATTTACATGCATTTTAATCCCATCAATATAAAACGCTTTTGATTTCAAAGCAAAGAACTCTGAAATGTCAGTTTCGACTTCCTCCTGGCTTGCGAAAGTTAAAATAGCTACAACCCAGAATCGAAGTTATGTCCCCCAAATGATTCTGTAAACTACGAAACAAATGGTAGTCTGAAGAAGCAAGGTCGGGAGAATAATGTGGTTGAGGATTTTTTTCCCAACCCAGCTCTTCGATCTTCTGTGATATGATCTTTGCCGTGTGGGGTCGCGCATTGTCCTGATGAAAGATTACTCCTTTTCGATTCACTAAAGCGAGTCTTTTTTTCTTCAAAGCTTGGTTAAAACGCTCTAATTACTGACAGTAGACTGGAGCATTGATTGTTGCATTAGGTAGTAATAATTCAAAGTGAATTACTCCTTTGCAATCCCACCAGATAGAGAGAACCTTTTTTCTCATGAAGTTCCCTTCTCGGTTGTGGTTGAGTTTTTCCCCTTTGACCAAGCCACAGTTTACGACGTTTAACAATTCGATAGAAGATCCACTTTTCGTCACCAGTCACAAGTCTATCCAACAAGGGTGAAATGAGCTCGCGAGAATGGAGAGAAGGTCAGATATCACCTCGGAATTTGCGGTTGCTTTCGGACAATTCATGAGGCACCCATTTTCCAAGTTTAGGAACCTTTCCAAGTTGTTGAAGATGACGATGAACAGTTGTATGGTTTGAACTAAGCTTTATTGCCAATTCTTCAACAGATAATGCAGGATTTTCTTCAAGTAATGCCTCAAGGAGCTTATCGTCAAACTCAACTGAACGTTCTGTTCGACCTTCATCTTCAAGGCTGAAATCTCCACTGCTGAATTTTGCAAACCATCTTCTGCAAGTTCTTTCATTCAAGCATACTTTCCGATAAACTGAGTATATGTTTCGAGTCGCTTCGGTTGCATCTTTGGATACTTCCATGTTAGAAAGGGTTTTGATCAAAGAAATTTTAATTCTATTATTCTGTAAAATAATATTTAATTAGCTTAAATGTACACAAATACATAAAAATAATTATTAATTCCCTTAGACATTCTAAAATACTATTAAATTTCATTCGATTTTTAAAAAGGTAAAATCGGGCAAAACGTATGGGTTGACCTGATACAAATACGGTTTGCAATGGCAATCTCGCAAATCAGTACTTATACCGCATGTTTTCTATATATATACGCTTGAGAAGGTTGATCTTATCATTCATGGTATCTTTTATAAACGGAGGCTTGTAATAATGAAGATATATTTGTGCATTATGATAACTTGCTTGAGGTATGGAATGAGAAATCATATGTATATCCAATGACACAGATTTAAGTGATGCTAATAATAATTGCCATGAGGGAGAAGATAACTTCTAACATAATAATAACGCTTTCTACTGCAGGCACAAGACCTGACATTTTGAGGGAAGAGCGTAATCGATTACATTCGACCCAAATATTAAACTGGTACTTATTTCATCGACCCCGAAAGGATGAAAGGTAAAGTCGACCTTGGCGGAAATTGAACTCAGAAGCTAAACACGAACGACATGCCGCTAAGCATTCTTCCCGACATGCTAACAATTCTGCCAGCTCGCCACGTTTAATAATAGTAATAATAATAATAATAATAATAATAATAATAATAATAATAATAATAATAATAATAAGAAGAAGAAGAAGAAGAAGAAGAAGAAGAAGAAGAAGAAGAAGAAGAAGAAGAAGAAGAAGAAGAAGAAGAAGAAGAAGAAAATTCTAACTGGGCCCCACCTGTGCTGTTTATCTTGATATGAGATCACCATTTCGCGCACATATGGTTGTGATGCATGTGCCTGGTGTACCTTTATCAGACGGGTAGTCATGATGGGTATATTGGGCTTCGTATATTTTACCCCAGTGTCACTTTGATGGCATGCACTGCTCTCTCACTCAATAATAATAATAATAATAATAATAATAATAATAATAATAATAATAATAATAATAATAATAATAATAATAATAAAAATAATAATATTAATGATAATAATAATAATAATAATAATAATAATAATAATAATAATAATGATAATAATAATAAAAATAATATTAATGATAATAATAATAATAAATAATAATAATAATAATAATAATAATAATAATAATAATGATAATAACAACAACAACGATAATATTAACAACAACAACAACAACAACAACAATAATAATAATAATCAACAACAATTATATAAATCAGAAAAATAAGGGTTTATCATAGCAGCACAAGGCCAACATATTAAAGAACGGCAGCTTTCCAACATGTCGTGTATGTCAACAACAAAATGAAACCATTGATCATGTTGTCTCCATGTGTAGTCTTCTTGCGCCTACAGAGTATCTCAACAGGCATGATAGAGCTGCACAATATATTCACTGGGTAATTTGAAAAAGCCATGATAAAAACTTGTGGGAACACAAACCACCGCCTGTGCTTGAAAATGACCACATCTCACTCCTTTGGAACTTCACCATTCAAACTGACAGAAAGATAGATGCGAATAGGCCAGACATTATATTGAAAGGCTTCAGACAAAAATCATGCCTCCTCATTGATATGACTGTCCCAATCAATATAATCGTATCTGTCAAGACCTACCAAAAACTGAGCAAATATAAAGATCTTGAAATAGAAATCAGCAAAATGGGGAAACTGAAAACTAAAACAATACCTGTTGTTGTAGGTGCTCTAGCAATGATAGCAAAAGGGGCTGATTGCTACCTAGCTCAGATACCAAGAAACCCCAAAATGGCAGAAATTCAAAAGACTGTGCTCATGGGAACTGCCCATATCATACGTAAAATACTGTCTTTGTAATCTCAAATTTTAAAACAAGCACATAATTTTCTTATGGTTTCTTAAACATTCTCTAGAACAACACTATGTACAAAACCAAATATATGGCACCCTAGGCATAACACCAACATGAACTTCGAACTTGTTGTCTCTTGAGGTCTCTGGGTGAGACTTGGAACCAACTGGTACAAAATCAAAGCAAAAGTCAAACATAAAATAATAATAATAATAATAATAATAATAATAATAATAATAATAATAATAATAATATTAATGATAATAATAATAATAATAATAATAATAATAATAATAATAATAATAATAATGATAATAACAACAACAACGATAATAATAACAACAACGATAATAATAACAACAACAACAACAACAACAATAATAATAATAATCAACAACAATTATATAAATCAGAAAAATAAGGGTTTATCATAGCAGCACAAGATCAATGCCTACCTACAAGCCACAATAATAATAATAATAATAATAATAATAATAATAATAATAATAATAATAATAATAATAATAGATAGTAATAATGGTGGTGGTGTTGGTGGTGGTCATCGTGGATGTTATAATGAGGATGATATGATTATTTCTAATATTGTGAGTTTATTTTTTATATTCTTATATTTTTAGTGAAGGCGTTGATGATTTATATCTGCAGAAATTACGTTGTAAGATACACTGGATATATATCCCTTGCATCCATGCATCATTTATGATATACATTCCCATTTTTGTTCAACCACGAGGTACAATTTTGATTTGTTAATTGACTGACAAATTGATTGTTTGGATTATTGAATGATTGACTGAAGATTTTAATAGCTTTTAGTCGAAACTTTTAGAAACTATTCGTACCATTTCACATCTAAGGATATAGTGAGTTGTACCTTTATTCGTTGAGTAATTCATTCAATACAACGAGATATCAAAGTACAATCTTTATCTGTGAAACAGTGATTCACATATATAGATATATGTATAAGGTTTTTATGTTTAATTAAGGGAACCGATCGACCATGAGATAAGCAACTATTGTCAGGTTCCTGATGTGAACTGCCGACACGTTCTGTCGGTAAGCTGATTTCTCACCAACCGATCATCAGTTCTTTCGCAGACAATTTGCTGGGGTTTCTTCTGAATTTCAGCTAATAATAGACGCTGTCATCTTGTGTTGATAAACACTGTCAAACATCTTACATTATTGACAGGCTTCGCTGTTTGCTGCTCGAGTGATCGCTATCTTTATAAAACTGCTTGGTTAAGCATTTGTTATGAATTAGATTCAATTCTTCAGCCCAAAGTAACATATATCGCTATAATAAAATTCAGTATCGGACTAGAAATATTTAAATAAATGTAACTACAAAGTTTCCGGTGAAATTCTGTCTAAGTGATAATTTGGCCATGTTGCGTTCTGCCGTTGTGTTGTGTCCATGGTCACGACATTTTAGTTTTATTTCATCTGCCTGAATTCTGTCACGAATGATTGTATTATAAAAGAGCGAATTGTTTAAAATGTGTAATAATTTTATCATCATAAGCAACAACAGTAACTCTAAATGTGGTGAATTTTCTTGTCCAATATATCATATGTGATACACAGGATATATCTATGATATATCATCTATGATACACATTCCCCATTTGTTTTTTAATCACGAGAGTAACTTGGAACCCACGAAGAAAAAGATTTCTATTACTCAAAACGAATAAAATAAGGGCTAACGAAAAGTTTTAAAATACGCATGAATGTTTTGGACAGGTAAAGTGTTAAAGAAAATATTAGGGGTTAATTAACGTATTTATTTGGCGAACTATTATAGTAATTGTTTTATTTTTAGACTTCAGCATCGGACGTATATTCTTTGCAATTGGTTATTGGCATTATGAAACATAATCGGTTTTAAATTTTGATACAAGGCCAGCAATTTCGAGAGAAGGGGTAGGTCGATTACATGGACCCCAGTGTTGAAGTGGTACTTATTTTATCGATCCCGAAATGAGGAAAGGCAAACTCGACCTTGGCAGAAACTGAACATAGGACGAAAAAGACGGACGAACTGCTGCTAAGTAATTTTCCCTACGTGCTAACGATTCTGCCAGCTCGCCGCCATATACATAATTGCTATAAAGAAAGGTTCGCAGAAGGCATAGGGTAAGGATCACAGAAGTATTGCTAAAAATTAAGAATTAAAGCTAAAAAGAGGCTTCTTTATTCAGTTTCATTTTCCATTTTCAGCAAATAAACAACGGGTTGCATTAGTGTGTGATTCTGTTGTAGGCCCTAGTATATAACCACGGGGTTTTGTAAACAAATTCTAGAAAATACAATGCCAAAATAAAAGAATATACAGAGAAGCAAACCATTTGTAATATTCCTTTTATATAACACGAATTGCTTTGCTTCCAGCCGCGAGTGTGAGGGTAATATTTGTAAGATGTTCAATTGCAGTAACTAGGAGTATATGAATGACAAATGTAGTGAAATTCATGTTCTACAATGAAGTCAAAATGTCGCCACCTTCTTTTTTTATATTTCAAGCAAAACAACTTAAACGACAAAGGATATATAAACATGAATTTTGGACCAAAACAGTTAGAAGAATGCTTTCTAGGAATAAGTTTTTGTAAACATATATAACATCAGGGATGATCGTTATATGTATGCTTATATGTATATATGCAGTGCATGTACGTATGTATAAATGTATGCAAGAATAAGTGTTTAATTGTATGCATATGCGTATGTTGCAGTGTATGTGAGGATGCATCTATGTGTATAATGACAGAGACAAAAAGGGGGAAGAAATTTAGCTGAATCGTTGGTGTGTATATATAATTGTGTATTACTTATGCTTTTGTTTGTACATATGCAGTTATGATTAAAAGTATGTTTGTATTCTTTGGATGTACTTATTTAACTGCTTCTCTCTGTATAGTATCAACGTATAGGTACATATGTTACTGTGAGCGTAACCAGAGCTTTTGTTTAAATGTATACTCAGTGATAAGGGATAAACAGAACTAACATCTTTTATCGCAGATTTATTGATAACTTGTATATATGTGAACACATGCACACACACACACACACAAATGCACATAGATAGATAGATAGATAGATAGATAGATAGATAGATAGATAGATAGATAGATAGATAGATAGATAGATAGATAGATAGATAGATAGATTTGTAGTTCGGTTGGTAAATAAGTAGTCAGGCATGTAAGTCTCAACCAAACATGTTATCTTACCTGCAATTAGATATATGCATATGTTCATAAGAAAGAGATACGCATACGTACGCGAATACACATATGCATATAGTCAAAGGCATTCAAATGCACACGCAGACAGATAGATGTGCGCACGTTCATAGACGTGTGGCTTATCTTATAACACCATCTCAGCTCTGAAGCTCTGAACCATTACAAACTATACTCCAATTTAACTAGCAACGGTTGTCTGTAGCACTTAAGAGCTAATCGATGAGTTTCAGTGCGCATGGATAAATATCTATCGGTTATTTGAAAATAGGACTATAACTAGTAAGTTTTCAAATGATTTATGGAATGTTTTAGCTGATTACACTTTTTATGACCCCTCCCCCAGCTTCTATCTGCCAAGATGGGGTTTTAGATAGGAAAGGTTGGCAAGGAGGGGGTGGAGGATTTTTCCCATTCCTTTTACGCTCGTACATACATATAAAGATTTTATGTCTATTTCAATACCTATATATGTATCTCTCTCTCTCTCCATCTATCTATTTATCTATCTACCTATATATATATATATATATATATATATATATATATATATAGTGTGTGTGTATGTATGTATTTGTGTATATATATATATATATAATATATATATATATAATATATATATTATATATTATATATATATATATATGTGCGTTATATATATGCGGATGTTTCCATTATATAGATGCATATATATATGTGTATGTATATATATATATGTATACATATATTTGTGTATCTATACATATATACACATATATATGTATATATATAAGCGTGTATATATATATATATGTGTGTGTGTGTGTGTGTGTGTATGCATATGTATATATATATATATATATATATATATATATATATATTATATATATATATATATATATACTACAAATATACACACGTATAAAGATTTTATATCTGACTGTCTGTCTATCTATCTATCTACCTATAAATAGATAATACATACATTGAGAGAAAGAGAGAGATATGTGTGAGTGTGTATTTGTATGTATGTGTGTATAAATATACACATGTGTGCGTATATATATATATGTATTTACATGTATAGATATATATGCATGCATAGATACACACAGACACACACACACGTATATGTATATATATATATATATATATATATATAGGCATATATGCGTTATGCACATATCAGTATATATGTTTGGCTATGTGTGTTTTGTAAAGGTCGGCGCATCTCTATCAACGCATATTCGCACTTATATATATTTGCATGTTTGGATACATGCATACGTGAATATATATATATATATATATATATATATATATATATATATATATATATATATATATATACATATATATATATATATATATATATATATATATATATATATCCGTTATATCTATACATACATTCGTACATCGACTAAACCACAAACCTATCAACACCTACGTAACAAGCGCACACATCACACATACGTATATGTGTTTACGATTGTGCGTGAGCATGTGCACTGATGTCTGAAGCTGCTTACTTTCAATATATTTTATAGGTAATATTTTATATTGAATTTTATTGAAAATTTTTGAACGTATTTGATTTATTTTTGTTTTTGTGAAGTTTCTGAAATTTTAAATCAATTTGCTTTCATTTATCGGTAAATTTATTTCTGGTTGTATGGACGTAAGATGAAAGCGTTTAATTGATTTTTAATTGTTTAGAAGCTGTCTTTGTATATAGTGTGTAATATTTGACAGATAGGATAGGAATATATTTGAAGATTACTAGTGCCTACGTACATTGGCCAGACATATTGTGACAGCTAACTGCTCCTAATAATAGATCCAAATGCAGCTGGATCTGGATAGATAAATAAAGGCATGTACGTATGTATGTATGTATATATATACACATACATGTTCCACTTCGTGACACCGTGGGCAAGTGCCTACAACAACAACCTGGGGCGACCAAAGCCTTGTGAGTGGATTTGGTAGAGGGAACCTGAAAGGATCCTGTTGTATATATGTATATATATATATATATATATATATATATATATTATATATATATATATATATGCATGTATATATATTCTTATATTCTTTTATTTGTTTCTGTCATTTGACTGGAGCCATGCTGGAGCACCGCCTTCATACATATATACAACAGGATCCTTTTATAAACCCCGTAACATACGTATAGATACATATATACTTACATACATGCATACATACATACATACATATATATATTACGGGGTTTTAGTTCACAGGTGATCTAAACGATTAGGTACGTTAGGTAAGTGTTGTAACGGATTACTAGGGCTCTTTTGAAGGACTTCCATAGGGCCTTCATGTCGTGGCTTGAGCGCTTCAGAAACTGCATTGAAGTGAGGGGGTCATATTTTGAAATGCACGTTGTATATGCATGTGTGTGTGTGTATATATATAATTATACATACATACATAATATCATCATATTCATCATTATCACCATCCTCCAGCAGCTGTCCTAGCCAGTGATTTAAGCACTATTTCAGACGATGTTACCGAGTTCATCTATTGTTATTGGTTCCTGACTTCAGCCATCCAATCTTGAGACCTCACCTGTTTTTGATGTTGACAAACTACCTTGAGTCGTTTTCGGATAGAGATCCGTGTCAAATGAGCTTTCAACGTTTCTCAGTTGCAAGAACTGGTTCCTGTTTACAGGCATAAGTGATGACCTGCTGTATGACAACTCTGTATCTCTTTTGTTTCGTGTACGAGATGCGTAGCAGCCTTTCTGGAACGCTTGCACTCAAAAGCTTGGATTCAACATTCCTTGTCAGCTTTTGCCACAATTGTATTCACGAATTACACAAACGTTAGCATAGCATGCTGCAAGTTGCACGACTCTTGGAGTCATAGTTTAGTAGAGGACAATTAAAAATGTTGTAGTAGGAAAAGGTCCTTGGAAATTCCAATGGAACTTTACTAGAACTTCATTGAAGATTTTCTGAGCAGGATTTTATTTTTCTCAATTGTCTCATCCGTTTGTTTCCCGTAAATGGACGCAAGCTCTCCAGTTCAACAGCGTTAGTATTGTAATCAATTCTTCTCATAAAAATGGTTATCAGGCTTTGTTTTACACATGTTTATATAACAGTACAGAGATAAATAGAATTAAGTAGAAACGTAGAAAATGCGTTTTATTTGCTTAGATACAACACGCAACTATTCTTTGGTGCAGCTTAGAACATGTTTGTTCTAACAGATCAATAACATCAAGTTTTCTTTTGGTAAAATATCAAGACATCTTCCCAATATTTGGCGATGAGACGCAAAAAGGATTCTGTTTTTTGCCCAACACCGAAGAATTTTCATAGGACGCTCCTTTCATTGCTATATTTCTATATTTTTTAATTTTTATTTTTCGACAAATACATTTTTACTACTTTTGACTTCGTCTATTTTCTTAATCGCGCATTCTTTGCATAACTCATACCCTTCTATTTTAGTCGAATATCGCTTCTAGTTTAGTCTGATATCATATAATAAGAGATATGATCTATTAAGATCATGCCTTCCGTTATGTGGGGAACTATTTTTGCAACAATGTATAATGGTTTTCAAATAGAACACCTATCAATAACAGCTCCTTTTTCTCCTTTTCTTCACTGTTTATTCAGTTGATGTTTTCTGCTTTCCTTTCGCTCAATTTCTTTTGCGCTCAAGAGAAAAAAGTAAAACCAAGGTTTAAGTTTCGAATAAAAAAGACAAACCCACAAATGTTTGCAAAGGATGGACAAAGCACGACGCTTGTATGTAGGAGTATCAATTGCAACCTAACTGACAAACTACTGTGATGGACTTCCGTTGGCTGCCGTCCTGATATTAAATAAGCATCAAATGCATTGAAAATCAATGAAAGATTTTGCAATGTGGCCTTTCTAATCATCCAATTTCTAATCAACCACTTTCAACTCACCTACAATACATTAGCTCTCCTTGACGGAAGAGGCCTACATGTTAGCTCGTGATCTGTTCATTTTCATGACATGAAAATATATATTTATTACGTTTATTCTAACGAAAGTTAGATGATGATAAAGACGCCAATACATTTGTCACATTTTTACGTTAAAGAAATTTTTCCTCGATTAACGCTGCTAGTCCAGAAATTCTTCGTAAACAGAATGTTTTCTGTTATAACTTAACTGTTTCATACAAGTGTGTAAAAGGCTTGAATTTCAAAGCCTTATGCGGAAAAAGTATTAAATAATTTAATACTCACTTGCAAGAAAGAGCGTAAGGTGTGATTATATTGGTAGTTTTATCTTAATAGATGTCAGTTTAATATTTATAGAGGAACACGAATGTAGGTTACTGAGTTCAAATCTCACCGAGGTCAACTCTGCTTTCCTCCCTTCGGGGCCAATTAAACGCCAATCAAGTGCAAGAGTCGATGGTATCGACCTTACCTGATGATAACGGGTTCAAATCTTGGCACAAAGCAGGCAATTTTGGAGACGTGGGTATGTTGTTTACATCGACTGCAGTGCTAAGCTGGTACATATTTTACAGATTCCGAAAGGTTGAAAGGAAACGTTGACCCCAGTGACATTTGAACTCAGAATTTTAAGTCGGAACAAATGCTGCTAAGCATTTTGACCGGTGCGATAACGACTCAGCCAGCTCACTGTCTAAATAATAATTGTTATTATTATCATTATTATTATTTCAACTTTTTGCCACAAGGGCAACATGGGGAAGGTGGAGATGAGTCGATTATATCGACCCCAGTGTTCGATAGGTAGTTATTTTATCGACCCAGGAAAGGATGAAAAGCAAAGTCGAACTCTACGGAATTTGAACACTGAACGTAGCGGCAGACAAAATACTGCTAAGCATTTCGCCCGACGTGCTAACGATTCTGCCAAATCGAAACAACTTCCAAAAAGCTATCGACCAATAACATGTCTCAACACTACTTACAGGATCTTCACATCCATATTCACTGAAAGAATATACACTTTCCTTGAATAGAACTGTGTCTTTCCACATGCTCAAAAAGGCTTTTAAAGGAATTCTTATGAGTCCGAAGATCGATTACTTATAAATAAAATGATTGTAGAGAATTGCTGGAGAAAAAACGAGAGTCTGAGAATGACATGGATGGACTACAGGAAAGCGATTGATAGTTGTCCACATAATTGGCTACTCAAAGCCCATAAAATATATATGAACCAATCTAACAACATCAACTTCAAACGAGACACCTTTCAAGGTGACTCCCTTTCCCAATTACACTTTTGTAAGGCACTGATCCCACTCTCAAAAGAACTCAATTATACCAGGTATGAGTTCAAAGTTTATAATACTACAATAAACCATCTGTTTTATACGGACGATCTGAAGCTGTTTGCTAGAAATAACGGAGAGCTAGTGGGGCTGCTAACAAGAGTTCAGCAATGATAGCGGGATGGATTTTGGCCTTGATAAGTGTACTAAAACAACTTTTGTAAAAGGCAAGCTCAGGCAAACAGCTTCCATTAAATTAAATACCGACGCTACAATCAAGGAGCTTCACCCACAAGAAAGTTATAAATACTTGGAGATGGTATACAACATGCTGCTATGCAGGAAAAAATAAGAAAAGAGTATAACAGGAAAGTAAAACTCTTCGCATCGAAGCCATTAACACCCTGGCACTTCCAGTAGTTTTAACATCATTTTAACAGTTTTAACATCATTAACTGGAATCTAACAGAGATCCAACACCTAGACAGGAAGACAAGAAAACTACTAACATCTAAGAACATGCACCACCTGAAAGCAGACGTTGATCGTCTGTATCTACCTAGAAGTAATGGGGAAGAGGAATGATGCAGGTAGAACTTGGCTAATTAGACCTCCACAATAGCAGTGAACTGGTACTTATCTAGTACAGAGTACAGGATGCTGCGGCTTCTGTGCAGGAAGCTTGCAAATTCGCAAGGGAACTTGACATTAACACTGAATTATATGAAAAACCTGAAACCACTGTCACCAAACAAGCAAAACGGATCAAGCAGACTACAAAAAAGAACGGACAGAAACAAATTGAGAAGTGGTGGAGCCAGAAGCTTCTGCATGAACAGCATAACTTCGAAGTCGAAATGCTGGTGTAGACCAAGCAACTTCCCATCAGTGACTGAGAAGTTCAGGACTGAAAGCAGAGAATGAAGATTTCATATTGGCGGCACAAGATCAAAGCAGACGAAGGTCGATTCATATGGAAAAAAAATATAACCACTTGCTTATCGAGAAATTCATAAGTTCGGTTTTAAAAAATCTTTTTCTTTTTGTTTTTAAAGAAAATCAAACCAAAGGTTCATCATTTTGAGACACTCACCCAATGATTATTGCTGCCAAATGTGGTGACAATACAATCAGCCGATTTCCAGTAATTTTGCAAACACAGACAGACGAAGACGAGTGATTAAACACCCTTCTTTCGATTACGCGCGCATGGTATTAACAATAATAATCCTGGAAGCACAAGGCCTCAAATTTGAGGGAAGGGATTAAGTCGATTACATCGACCCCAGTGCATAACTGGTAGTTATTTAATCGACCCCGAAAGGATGAAAAGAAAAGTCGACCTCGGCGGAATTTGAACTCAGAACGTGAAACGGAGAAAATACCGCTAAGCATTTTGCCCGTCGAGCTAACGTTTCTATCAGCCCACCGTCTTTAATAATAATAATAATAATAATAATAATAATATAATAACAATAACAACAATAATAATAATCAGCCGACCTTAATAATAATAATAATAATAATAATAATAATTGACAAGCTCAGAAAATATAAAGACCTACTCATTGAAATTGAGAAAATGTGACATCTCAAGGCGGTTACAATACCAGTGATCGTAGGAGCACTAGGAATGATCAAGAAGGGAACCGAAAATTATATGAGAATGATCCCTGGCTTACCATCCCTGCAAGAAGTGCAAAAGATTGTCTTAACTGGTACATCACACGTATTGAGAAGAGCATTGTCGATGTGAGAACTGTTGCTGCTCATGTATTTTAATTTAACTTTAAAAAAAAAAAAAAAAAAAAATGAACGAACTACTGAGTTTGGTTTAATGGCCTACCAATATACACTATGACAGGGGTGGGCAAACTACGGCCCGCCATGGGTTTTCATGCGGCCCGCCGAGAGCTTTTATGAATCCCAACTTCTATGCAGATACTTCGTAACTGTTTCAGTTGTACGGTAATTCACAATAGTTTTCACTTGATTTTTATAAATGAGGCCCGCCAAGGTTCCAAAGACGCACTGTGCGGCCCGCGATCAAAAAAGTTCGCCCACCCCTGCACTATGAGTTTCTTTGCCCTAGGAGTCGGGAAGACACTCGGCAAGAAATGGAAGAAAATTTGAAAGAAGAAAAAAAAAAAAGTAATAATAATAATAATAATAATAATATACAGAAAATTGCACTACTAGGCACTGCACACATCCTACGCAGAACACTTTCCATACAATAACCATCAGAGCAACACAACAAATCACAGCACATACCCAAGGCACACAGAGCTGCGCTCGGTAGTGAAGTGAAAGCACGATATAAAAATAAAACTACTGAATAATAATAATAATAATAATAATAATAATAATAATAATAATAATAATAATAATAATAAGCCCGGTTATGGAAAATGATGAAGGTGAAGATAGTGGCAATTATTGTTGGGTTCTTGGGAACAGAATCAGAAGGCATCAAGAACAATACAAAGGAAACTGGAATAAAGCGCCCAGTAGAACTGTTACAAAAGGTTTACCTCCTTGCCACTGCCAGTACAATCAGGAAAGTATTAGATAGCTGAAAAGAACGAACAGCATTGTACCGTAGGCTGCAGATAGTAATCCCGCTACACATACAAGACACCAGGAGCTCCAACAAAACATGTTATAAAGAGAAAATAACGATAGAAAAATTTAAACAAGAAATGAACAAAAAAAAGGAGTGGCAGGAAAAGAATATGTATGGTCAGTCTGCAATAGATGTGAACTCCAAGACAGATACAGAGGACCGGTGACTATAGATACCTGAAGATAAAAACAGAAGCACTCACATGTGTAGCTCAGGAACAAGTGTTAAGGACCAAAAGTATGAAGTGCAGAATTGACAACAATACAATAGCGACAAATGAAGAGTGTGTGGGGAGAGGGGTGAGACGGTATGGCACATCATTAGCGAAAGCCCGAAATTGGCACAACACAAATTCAAAAGGCGCCATGACAATGTGGCAAGAACGATCCACTGGGAGCTCATGTGGAAATCACGGCCTACAAAGAGCAAATACGTGGTATGAGCAAACTCCAGAAGGGTCACCGAAAACGAGAATTGCCAAGTTCTGTGGGATGCAATGATCCAGTGCAATCACCCGACCAGACATCGGGAACCGGACGTTGCTGTGGTGGATAAAAAAGAATGAACATGTATGATAATTGACATAGCATGTCCCGGTGACAACAGGATCAAAGTGAAAGAAGAAAAAATAAACAACTATGACGATTTGAAGTGGGAAATACGAAGATTGTGGTCAATGAAGAGAGTAGACATGATACCAGTTGTAACTACCAACATGGCTCAAAGCGTGAATGAAGAGCACCTACAAAAATCAGCATTGCTTGAAACTGCAAGAATTCTTCGCAGGGTTCTTGAAGCATGACCAGTAAACTAGTGTTTCCTTAGTCTGCTGGCTGTGGACAGCTGATTCATTCCATCATACCCAGCAAAATAAGCTGTGACTTTTCATATAATATTAATAATAAGTACTAAAAGGTTTTATACTGGTAGCTGTGTCAGAAATGCGGATTTGAAGCGAGAGGAACGTGATATAATCATCGGGTCAAAAGAGCGCTGGATTCGGAGAAATGCAAAATTTTATGAGATTTGTCGATTCAAGGTAGAAAATAACAAACCTGATATATAACAAAATTAGAGAATGATATGCGAAGTTGCTTACTAATTGAACCATCATGTCCATTTGATTCCAGAATTGTAACGAAAGAGGATGAACAATTAAAAGATAGAATCTTTTAAAATTTGAACTTGTAAGAATTCGGAGTATAAAAACTTTAAAGGTTCTGCCTGTAATAATTGGTGTACTGGGAACTGTGAATAAAGATATAGACAAATGGTTGAAGGAGATTGGAATAGAATATTCTGTAGAGTTTCTACACAAGGCCAGCAAGTGATTCAACTGATACTCATTTTATCAACGCCGCCGAAATGATAAAAGGCAAAGTCGATCTCGACAGAATTTGAACAGAGAAAGTAAAGACAGAAAAATGCCGCAAAGTATTCTGGAAGCTCGCCGCCTTAATAATAACAACAACTAGTAGTAGTAGTAATAATAATAGTATTAGTAGTAGTAGTAGTAGTAGTAGTAGTAGTAGTAGTGATCTTGGTCATATGATATTATACGAGAGATTTAGCTAGATAGTGATTTAGTGACTATCGTGCTTGGTAGCTTCTTAAGTTATAGTTTGTATGAATTGTAAATCTGTAGTAGAGCAAATGTCCACATGTCATGCAAACTATATTGCTAGACCCAGATGTCAAAACCCGTACGTTTCTCCATTAGTAAAGAAAATCCTGTAAAGTCGTGCAGATAGTTTGATAGCCATATTCCACTTGATATGACAGGCAATCGATAATATTTGCCCGGATGCATGATTGATTAATCCAGCACGAAAAATATTTCGGTTTTTGACCGACGTATAGAAATAAAGTTGCTGACTGGATAAGATGTGGGATAAAAAGTACAGGATTCTGAGACGGAAGTTTATATTTTGTCTTTATACAAGAAATTATTTGCATCTACCAAGCTAAGTAGAATGTTTCGTCTGTAGGGAAGTTGCTTTTGAAACAATTAGTATCCTCTGTAGAGTGCGAAACCTTAACTCTAACCTTGTCTATCTAATACAACTGAAAATTAAGTAAAATGCCATTCATGTAAAAAATTCCTCTGCTTTGTTAAGTTATTTGTTATTTTAGAGTGGAGGCGCAATGGCCCAGTGGTTAGGGCAGCGGTCGTAGGATCGCGATTTCGATTCCCAGACCGGGCGTTGTGAGTGTTTATCGAGCGAAAACACCTAAAGCTCCACGAGGCTCCGGCAGGGATGGTGGTGATCCCTGCTGTACTCTTTCACCACAACTTTCTCTCACTCTTACTTCCTGTTTCTGTTGTACCTGTATTTCAAAGGGCCGGCCTTGTCACTCTCTGTGTCACGCTGAATCTTCCCGAGAACTACGTTAAGGGTACACGTGTCTGTGGAGTGCTCAGCCACTTACACGTTAATTTCACGAGCAGGCTGTTCCGTTGATCGGATCAACCGGAACCCTCATCGTCGTAACCGACGGAGTGCTTCCAAATGTTATTTTAGAAATAATTGTGCATATTATGTTAATATGTTTAAAAATAGAATTATGACACTCTGGTGTGAAGGGTTCTCTTACAACTCTTACAAGAATTGTCTTCTGTTTTCAGACTAAATATTTAATCAATCTAATTACATCAAATATTAATATTATCTGCCATATTTAACAGAGGAGTTGAATGATGTGTATTTAAGAGACAAAAAGCTGGAACTAAACATTGGCTCAATGAAACAATAAGACTGGGTAAACATTTATCATAGCTTTGTAAAGTTTTACAATACAAAACTTAAACGCTTGTACGGAAAGTCAAAATACCGGATACGTAGCTTCTAGATAAATGAAAAGAAACAGAACAAATACAGTCCAATACTTGTTAAATTCCCAAAGTTCTGTCGAAAAATATACATCGTCAATATCAACAGAAACCTTTTGATTACGTATTTTTATTTTTGTTGTTAATAATTGATAAATTTGTCGTTTGTCAATTCCTAATTGCAACAAAAGTGTCGAGTTGGAATTGAATTCAAAGCAGGAATGGAAATATTAATGAATGATACGACTAGATGTCTGGATGAACACCTGGTAATATGGAAAGATATTCCTATGATGATGCTGTCTCTTGTAATCTTTTAATTTTTTTCCTTCAGCATATGCAAAACAAAGATATTGACAAATTCTTAAAAGACCAAACGACAGTACTTTTCAAATTGTGATTGTATCTATTTTGTTATCACTTATACAGCTTATTACTGCAGGACATCAAGAACGAGCCATTTGTGTTCTAGCTTGAAGTCAGTTTGAAATGTATAAATAATTTACGAATATATAGCAATGTAACCTCTGTCCGTATTTATGTGTCAATTTTTATATACATACAGATTAACTTATGAACTGTAGTAACTCAAAGACCTGTTTGTATGTATCTGCGTGTGTATGTATAGTTGTAGAGCATTGTGATCCGGAAAGATCCAAGTACCCGATCTCATATTGAGATCGATCGAAATTCCAATAAGTTGACAGTTACTGTACAAATCACGTATTGCTAACGAAAGTTGCTAAATATTGCGAATAAAAATCAAAGCTAAATAGAAAAGATATATTAATGTTACATGTTTCAAACCTAAACTTTATGTTTTACATTGCTCGTAACACATACAAAAAACATTTAGTTGATCGTCAGGTCCAGTTATATTCAAATTGGTTCCATTCATTAAATTCTTTGGTTTTTATTCGCGTATATATATATATATATATATATATATATATATATATATATATATATACGTATATATAGCTATACATATATGCATATATATATATATATGAGAGACCAAAGTGACGTACGCTGGTATATATATGCATATATATACCAGCGTACGTACACTTTGGTCTCTCATATATATATATATATGCGGTGCCCCAGCATGGCCACAGCTCATGAGCTGAAACTGGAAAAATCAAAATCAAAATATATATATATATATAAATACAAAATGGGACAAGAACGCAAGACATCCATACAGTTAGGTGATACAAGAAAGGGACAACAAAACATACATATAGACGATACAAAGTAAACAAGAACGGGTCATTCGGAGTTTTCTTTCCTCAGTCGAGTTCCAGATTATGTTTGCAATTTCGGCTGGTTATACTCGAGATTACACCAATGTGGCCAGCCCCAAGAAAAACTAAGCTTGCCGCCTGTATAGCTCACAGGCTTATCCATGAGATCATCCAGCCTCATATATTTTTTTTTAAATATGGGTTTTTTTCTTTACCTAGCAACTCAAAATCGTGTGTATATATATATATATATACATGTACATACATGCATACATACATACATACATACATATATACACACATACATACATACATACCTACATACATACATACATACATACATACATACATACATACATACATGCATACATACATACGGGCATACATTCACACACATACACACATGCTCGCATATAAAAAGCATGCATCTTTGTATACACACGTCTCTCGTGTAAGATATCCAATGAGGTAAATACGTATCTTTGTATAGAGTATCTGAAGTCCATTTTTCTGTTTCATTTCTCTTTCATATTTGATTATACGGTAGACGGCGGGGCTTTAATTTTTAATTAATTCAAGTGAATAATACTTTGTTTGACAAATTAAATGTGCTCTGTGGAGGATCCTATGTGTTCCTAGGTGAACACGCTACACCATTACACACTCACACACATATATACAGTTACGTGCGTGTGTGTATTTTACACGCCCATAATCACGTTAGCTGCTAAACACACAAATAGTCTACAACAAAACAACACGAAGAGAAACGAGAAGAGATGAAGAGTTATCTATTGAAGAATATAATATTTCTCTGTCGGCGCATTGCTTGACAAATCGCTTTACTTATTGAACTGAATGAATAGAATTTATTAGAAATGACGTCAGCAGTAAATGTTTCGGGTTTTTTGTTGTTTGTTTTTCTGTGCTCTTAATAAAGAATTCCACCAATATGTGTAAAAATTTCTTGAATTTTCTTTATAAATTACTTTCAAGTGAAAAGAAAAAAAAACAACAAATCTAGTCTCGGTATCTTTAAATTAGCGTTCAGCAAATTTTTCAGCTTGTTCAACTAATTTCAATTTATAATTTTTTCCATAAAAACTAAGGGAATATATATACATATATATTTTATATATATATAAAAACAAACACATACATGTATATATATATATATATATATATATATGTGTGTGTGTGTGTGTGTGTGTGTGTACATGGATGTATACATATACATACATATAAATCAGCATGTATACGTGTATATATATATATATATATATATATATATATACACATATATAAAAGTATATATATACATATATATATATGCATGCATATATATGCATGTAGATACATATATACATGCATATATGTATATATATATATGTATATATATATATATATCTATATATATACATATATACATGCATATATATATGTGTGTAAATATAGATATATATATATACATGCATACATATTTATGTATATATATATATGCATATATATATGCATATATATATATATATATACATGCATATATATATATGCATGTATATATATATGTATATATATATATATATATATATATATATATATATGTCAGCATAGTGTTTTGTATACCGTTGGATAAATATCGATAGCTAGACAGATAGACAGACACACATAGATAAATAGATAGATAGATATATAGATAGAGAGAGAGACAGACAGACAGACAGACAGAGAGAGACTGGATTTAAAGTTGGAGTGAGGGATTTTGGAAGTTGGGTGGCAGTGGTTTTGGGGCAGATGATGGTGAAATTCCTCGTGGTGTCGATAGTGGAGTAGACGCTGATTGAACTGTCTCTAGCGACGCTGATCAAGTTACGTCTATCGACGGTAGAGGTGTTACTGGCGACGGCAATGATGACGGTGATGACGATGATGATGCACGTCACGATATCAGTGGTGGAGGTAGTATTACACTAGATTCCGTATGACAGTGACTATAATATTGGCATTGATGACTGTAGTAGTAGTAGTAGTAGTAGTAGTAGTAGTAGTAGTAGTAGTAGTAGTAGTAGTAGTAGTTGTTGTTGTTGTTGTAATTGTTTCAGTTTGTTAGGGCGGTGATGATGGTGGTGGTTGTGGTGGTGTGATGTTGATAGTGAAAATAATAGCAACGGTGTCTGAGTATGTGTGTATATGTGTGTGTACGTGTGTGTGTGTGTGTGTGTGTGTGTGTGTGTGTGTGTGCTGATTGCGATAGTTCTTGTTGTGGTATGAATTGTGGTAGCAATACAGGTGGTGCACAGAACGAGTAACACTGCCGTGGTTGTGGAAGATAGGTTAGCGAAGTTAGAGAGGTCGTTAGTTGCTAGGATATGTAACAATGTTAATGATGGTGACTGTAGTGAAGATGGCGGTTTAGCGTTCAGATTAAAATTTTGATTATAGCGAAACATTAGTAAAGAAAATACAAGAGATAAAGTGAAAAATACTGAGTGAGGCTTATTGATTTTGATTTGAAGAATGCAACTGAACGATGCTTTCTGTCTTACTGCGCTTTCAGTTGAATTCACCTGAGTTTTCTACTTTCTAAATAACATAAGTGATATATTAGATATCGGAAGAATGGCGATGTGACGCTCCAGTTTGATGAGAAGTTGATGATGCAGAATATCGTAGAAAAACATCCGATCGGTCGACGTTCGCATTGCGCCGCAGGTCATTTTGTTTATCCATAACCAAGATACTTAATTTCCTACAGTTAATCCCCCTTAGTTGTAACAAGTATAATTCGTAAGCGTAAGCAGCTGTAGCAGTGTTTAGAATATGAGGGTTTGCTGCAAATGGTTTAAATCTGTCCAGAAAATTATCCGCTGTAGAATAACTTCATTTCTAGGTATATATTGTTTTCGATTCTCTCAATTTACAGAAACCAAAGTCACACGAACTCTTCTATGACATAGCTTTTAGCGTATCCAGAGGCTACTTTAGGTAGATACAGTATAGGACCAACAGCTGATAGTTCGATTGTAGGGATCACAGTCCACAGTGCTACTTGAGTTATCATCCAAGCCCCTTAACTTCCACTGATCCACTCCATCTAACTTTAAATAGTTCTAATGATATTTGTACAAATTACTACTAAGGTTAACGAACTCGCAGTTTTGTGTCAAAGCCCTGTTTAGACATGAAAAAGGATCTCTCACTAAAAGTCATCAAGAGTTATAAGTAGAAGTAATATGGCCCAGAAACCATGAAAGACAGTGGGTACACAGACTCATTGAACCATCTGTAGTACGTTGAAAAGGTTCTGTTGCAGGTCAGTCACTGGTGGTCTGCTGGAAATGAAGGCAAAGAGCTGCTTGCTCTAGACATGCGCAGATCACGTTTTCTTTGTGCTGCTGCAATCCTATTCTGTTCGTAGTAGGTGTCACCTCTGTTGGTACAGCTACGCTAGGCAGGGTGTGCGGTGCTGTGCCTACATTTCCCAAGTGTCAGAGTTGATCTGAAAAACACTTCAGTTAGGTTTGAGCGTATCTTGGAAGAGCTTTTTCTGCCCACTTTCTGTGTGGTTACCATCTGCCAATTCACTGTAAAACATCCATTCGAGCGGTCGTGTGTCAGGCATTCGAACAGGGTGTCCTGCCCACTTGACCAGTGCTCTCATTGACGACAAGTATGTATGTACATACAAACATATCTTACAATTGGCACCTGTAACAAGACACGTCTCACTAAGGAATATTACAGATGAATAAAGAAAATTTAGACCTCAGAACTCTCTGTATTCAATAAAACAGTTGCCGACAATGTGCTTGCAGTACCATTACTCATACCAACATTTGGGCTGCTTGAATGGACGCTTGATAAGATCCGAGCCACTATGTGAAACCTTGGAAGATACTAACCAGTACATAATTTCCACATCAACTGTGACGGAGACTGCCTCTGCCTAAAACGAAAACAAGGCAGCAGAAGCTTAACGTCGATCCGAACTGCCTTTGAATGTCGTATCATATCCTTTCGGCAACATCTTTTAACCACCAAGTGTCGAAGTGCATCTCCAAATTTGCATACTTGAGGCTGACAACATCATAAGACTTAGAAGGCAGCTCCTTGAGCAGCATTCCTTGTCTGCTAACCTTAAATACATGCCCAAAGAAGTCTCACAATAAAAGGAAGAGCATGTATGAGCAGAAGACCATGCATGGATTTGATAGTAGAAAGCGCATAGATGATAGTAACATTGATCATCAAAGCAGTCTATTATGGACTAACAACCAGATGGAAGGGTATGCTTTTGCAATCCAGGAAAGGAAATATCAACCAAATACCTGATGCGCAAAAGGGACAGGGATGCAGGAAAAGCAGTAAAATGTGACAAACGATGCAGACTTTGTAGAATTAACACCGAAGATATCATCCACATCGGATCTATTCAATCTCAGTCACGAATTTTTTAATTAATTTTTTTAACTAAACAGTTTGAAACTTCGGGTAGCGGTTGAATATATCACGTAGAACACGGTTTACGTTTGACGTTTTTGACAAAATTTTGTATTTTAGAAGTTATTTCATGTTAAAGTTGTCGTATTTGGGTTATTTTAACCAATTAATGACGTGAATTGAACTGAAGAACGTTAGTGCTGTTTGCGAAAGTAGTGGAAGAGCAACAACTTCCGGGTCATCGGGTCTTCTATTTTGGACGCTGCATACATATAAGTACGTAAATACACAGACACATGTATACGTATACACACACACACACACACATCAATGCATATACACACACGTCCATCACACGCACACACACAGATTCATGTGTAAAGCTGATAAAACCCCGAATGGAAGCAAGGAAAAGGAGAGGGTTTAGTAAATGAAGGTGTGGAGGCGCAATGGCCCAGTGGTTAGGGCAGCGGACTCGCGGTCATAGGATCGCGGTTTCGATTCCCAGACCGGGTGTTGTGAGTGTTTATTGAGCGAAAACACCTAAAAAAGCTCCACGAGGCTCCGGCAGGGGATGGTGGTGATCCCTGCTGTACTCTTTCACCACAACTTTCTCTCACTCTTACTTCCTGTTTCTGTTGTACCTGTATTTCAAAGGGCCGGCCTTGTCACTCTCTGTGTCACACTGAATATCCCCGAGAACTACGTTAAGGGTACACGTGTCTGTGGAGTGCTCAGCCACTTACACGTTAATTTCACGAGCAGGCTGTTCCGACGGAGTGCTTCCACACGTAGTAAATGAAGATGCAGTGGTAGGGGTGGGTAAGTTTATATAAACTGTCGTTCAGATCTTCAACACACCACCACTCACTCCATTCTCTCTCTCTCTCTTTCTCTCTCTCTCTCTCTCTCAATATCAGGCGGAATCACTGTACGAGTTAACTGAAATGAACGATTAAAACGTATATTTGTGTGTCTGTACATGTATGTATGTATGTATGTATTATATAAACATTATATAAACGGGAGGACACATTGGACAAGATGGAAAAAATACACACGCACCTGGAAGCTTCTATAGACATAGTGACACCAACGAATTCTATCTCAGAAGAAAAGATGAGACTAGAAAGATTTATGACATCGTGTGGCATCACTCAGAAAGCATCTGACAAATTGTAGCAGAAAATATAAATCAAGCAAATGCCTCAAAAAAGGGAAACATAGTATGAATCAGAACTTCCTTCCTTAGCACTCCGTCGGTTACGACGATGAGGGTTCCGGTTGATCCGAATCAACGGAACAGCCTGCTCGTGAAATTAACGTGCAAGTGGCTGAGCACTCCACAGACACGTGTACCCTTAACGTAGTTCTCGGGGATATTCAGCGTGACACAGAGAGTAACAAGGCCGGCCCCTTGAAATACAGGTACAACAGAAACAGGAAGTAAGAGTGAGAGAAAGTTGTGGTGAAAGAGTACAGCAGGGATCACCACCATCCCCTGCCGGAGTCTCGTGGAGCTTTTAGGTGTTTTCGCTCAATAAACACTCACAACGCCCGGTCTGGGAATCAAAACCGAGATCCTATGACCGCGTGTCCGCTGCCCTAACCACTGGGCCATTGCGCTTCCACTATGAATCAGAACTAGACGTTATACCAAAGATGCAGCTCTTGATATATTCCAAGCTGTTATAGAGTCGCTGCATTGTAGCTGTCTCAACAAAGATCTAGATATTCTGAATGTCAACAAAATGCTATGTATAGCTATGTTTCCCCTAAACTTGAGAGTAATGCGAATATGGATGAGAAACGTGTAACCTTCGTCGAACTCATAGCCCTTATTTTGAAAGTCGTTCTTTTGAAATTTAAAAGCAGGAGATAGTTACAAAATATAAGCTCTAAAATTCCCAGGATGAGAGAGAAAAT
>NC_043002.1:119492142-119502142 GCF_006345805.1 Octopus sinensis | reverse complement strand
TAAAACAACGTTTCGGCTGATATACCCTCCAGCCTTCATCAGGTGTCTTGGGGAAATAAGCATTTTGCCCGTCGTGCTAACGTTTCTATCAGCCGACCGTCTTTAATAATAATAATAATAATAATAATAATAATAATAATAATAATAATAATAATAATAATAATAATAATAATAATAACAACGACATCGAAAAATACCTTAGGAATGAGAACCCAGGTTTGAAATTTCTGCAAGACTCCTGATGAAGGCTGGTGGGTATATCAGCCGAAACGTTGTGTTAACAACGAAACAAGATGAGGACAAATATCCGTCAATTGTGAATAATGTAAGTAATGCACATAAATCCTCATCTCTTAAATATAGAACTCTAGTTAGCTATGTATGCAGGTAGCATGTATGAAAGTCACAAACAAATCTTACTTAAATGTTTGTATATATATAATATATATCTATTTACATGTATATATATTTATACATACACATTTGTGCATATATATATTATATATATGCATATTATATATATAGATATATATATATATTATATATATAATATATATATATATGTATGTATGTATATAAATATATCTTATATATATACACATCATATATATCTATATATATATATATATATAATATATATATATATATATATATATATATATATATATATATATAGATATTATATAAAAGGGCTTAGTAAAATAATTACTTTGCCGCAACTGAAACTCATTAAAATAGCAGCTAAAAACTTTTTTAAAACTATATATATATATATATATAAGACTGGAATAACTCAGTGAAATGTATAAGAACATCATACCATGTTTATACACAGGCATACATACGTAGCATAGATATATATGTATGTGTGTGAGCGTGTATGTATGTATGTATGTATGTATGTATGTATGTATGTATGCATGTATATGATAATGGGAGCAATGTTGTTTGCTGGCGATTGTACCCTTGCCTGGTGAATGCTTTATACAATGTAACTACATAATTTGGCATGAAAACTCGAGGTAAGTGGCACAGCCGGATCTGGAGTATATGTATACACTTTCATGCGATCTGCAGAATGGATCTTTTAGTATCGCTGTCAAATAAAGTGGGAATAACATTGGTGCTACCACATAGCCCTGGCTGAGTCCTACTATCTGTGGACAAACTGTGCAGAGGTGGAGGTTGTCTGCATCACTTGATCCCTCACACCAGTGTTTAGGGACTCATCCTACGAATGAATTTTTTCAGGGCTTACAAATCTTGCCATAAGCCCGTCGTGGTTGACTGTGTTGAATTACATCATGAAATCATATTCCATTGCATATATTTGTCCTGGATGTTTCGGAGACAGATACCAAATCCGAATTTCATACAGAACTGCTGTGAATTTCTCTGCCAATCTGTAGAGCCATACTGTTACGAGTATCTTCCTGATTATAGCATGTAAGTTTGTGTAATACAAACAGACAGAGACCTTACCGTGTCTTGAAAAGTGTCTCGCTGAGAAGAGATTCGTGGCTGACACTACTCAAGGTATAAAGGTCTTCGTCTTTCCTCCACATGCGAACTTGTACAAAGTTGAACTCTGTAAGACTTGATCTAAGAGTAGACTGACAACTAGTTGAAAATGACTCCAGGCAAGTCAAGGCAGTGACTCCTTTAATGTACTGCTATGTAGAAAAAAGAAATATTAATATATTTTTACTATTGATTTGCCAAATAGATATAGGAGATAAGATTGGTTTAGGACGGATAAAGGAAATGGTATGCTGTTAATCACTTTATTAAAATTATTAACAGCGTAAGGAGAAATGAAATATCTACAAGAGATAATCGAAATTTTATTGTGGTTTAGATTCACCGAGAAATATGGAGCTATAACTCCAGAAGCCACCATATTGGCTGTAAATAATATTGCTTCCCAGTTAAAAGATTTAATATCCTCCATTGTGGAAGATTTTCTATTTTTTCTTTATTTTACTATTTGATTTTTTTTTCATGTTTGTATGAGGTTAAAAGCCTATAATTTAACATTGACTGTCAAGGAATACATGACTGCTTGCATGTGAAAAACGGCATGCAGCCATGGCTGTTATGAAAAGTCGATCGACCGGAAAATAAATATTTATAAAATAAATAAAGAAGTAAAGATACCAAACAAAATATTACCTGTCACAGAAGCTCCTACTGCTACATTTATATACATTTATGCATCTGTTTATCTGTGTATCTATCAGTCGATCTAACTTGTCTGCATTTTTATATACACCTATTTATCACACATACATGCCTCTCTTTACCACTTCAGTAAAACAGACGTCACATTCATTTTAACCACTCGTATACTTAATTCCTCTTCCAAGTCTAACCTAAACTCTACTTTTTCCCTCTTTTGCTCTCTTTTTACTACACTTCTTCTCTGCTGTGATTTTTGCTTACTGTCTTTCTTTTCCATACTTCCTATTTTATGTAGATGTTGCAAAATGCAGACAAGGTTAAAGACCAGAAAAATACTTTCAGGTGCAAGTATATATAGGTGTGGGTGTTTGCAAATGCAAACACTCATCTCTCTCTTTCTCTTTCTCTCTCTCTCTCTCTCTCTCTCTCTCTTTCTCTCTATATATATATATATATATATATATATATATATATAATATATATACATATATATATACGTAAAATATACAGAGTAGCGAGCTTTTTTAGAAATTCACTACCAGTGGCCTAGCATGCATGAAAAAGTCAATAGACAACATATTCTCAATATAAAATATGTACATTTAAACACAAGAGAAACTACCTTTAACGTGTGGTTTTACACGCTAGAAGGAGCAGTCAAAACGACCAAAACCACATTTAAGAGCAATTTTGAAGGGAACGAAGAATAAAAACTTTTACCTTGTTATTTTTTTACGGTTATACCCAGGTTTCGAATTTTATTTAGCAAATAAAATAATTATCTAGGCGAAATTCTCATCAGTAACCGCGCCATAACATATAATTTAGGGACAAATAACACGCGTCTCATCATTATATGCTATAACTTTTCAAAATCACCGCGCAAGCGCAGTTTCAGTCGGCAACAAATGAAAAATACCGAACTAATCTTCAAAATGCTAAAATCATATACGTAAAATATACAGAGTAGCGAGTGTTTTTAGAAATTCACTACCAGTAGCCTAGCATGTATAAAAAAATCCAAAAGACATATTCTTAATATAAGATAGTGTACATTTAAACACAAGAGAAACTACCCGAAACAGGTAGTTTTACACGCTAGAAGAAGCAGTCAAAACGACCAAAACCACATTTAAGAGCAATTATATTTATAATTATATTTATATTTATAATTATATGATTATATAATTATATTTATAATTCCTCTATTTACATATTATGGAGGTCTCATTCATTCTATTGTTGTCATATTATTATTATCAAAAAAAATCCGCTTCTTCCCTTTTTTCCTGAGCGCCCAATAATACTTTATTTGTTCCACATCCTCGCGTTGTTGTCTTTTTGTTTTCTTGTTTGGATTAACTTTATATATATATATGTGTGTGTATGTGTGTGTGTGTGTGTGTGTGTGTGTGGAGGCGCAATGGCCCAGTGGTTAGGGCAGCGGACTCGAGGTCGTAGGATCGCGGTTTCGATTCCCAGACCGGGCGTTGTGAGTGTTTATTGAGCGAAAACATCTAAAAGCTCCACGACGCTCCGGCAGGGGGTGGTGATCCCTGCTGTACTCTTTCACCACTCTTTCTTCTGTTGGCCTGCTCGCTTAGCCAGCGGGGTGGCGTCATTCGAAGGCTAAAACAATGCGAACGCATTGTGACCAGCGATGTGTAGCAACATCTGATGGTCTGGTCGGTCACGGTGATCACGGTGATATATATATATATATATATATGTGTGTGAGTGTGTGTGTATGTGTGTGTACGAGGTACTGCATGTTTCATCTGCCATTTATACGAAATGTAGAATGACTGAGCGAGTTTATCCACATATAGCAACACAAAGGAAACGGAACGGTGGGGGGGGGGCGAGACCGATGTAGTAGGAAGGGCTTTAAATTCTGTGTTTTTTTCAGGCGAAAGAAGCTTCTAAAGATTATAAAACCAACTTCCTGTGTTCCAATTCTAATCTGGGTTGTTTTTTGTTTTGTTTTTTTTTTGTTTTTTGACGTGGGGATGCACTAAATGTTATCTCAAGGAACATTTACCTGTCATCAGCATAAGGCTATAGAGTGAATTCGTGATACTTGAGATATCGCTCCTTCGTATCTGGAGTTAACTTATTTATTACGTTTACTTATTTATCTCGTATATTTAACCATCTATTTTGCTAAGATACATTCACACTACACACACCCAAACTCGTGAATACCTTTCTCTCTATTACACTCCTTCAATTACTCTCTCTCCCTTTCTCTTTCTCTATTTCTCTTTCACTCTCTTTCTCTCTCTCTCTCTCTTCTCTCTCTCTCTCTCTCTCTCTCTCTCTCTCTCTACTTTTCCCTTCTCTTAAACTTTCTCTACTTTTTGTCATACCTAATTGGTTTTTCTCTGTCTCCTGTCCATAAATACATGCATTATACATGCGCGCACATATACACGACTATACACACACGCACACACAGACGCGTGCGCGCATATACACACATGCGCGCACTAAAACTTACATCCATTCGTTATCTATCTTCTCTCTCTATCTATCTGTCTCCTTTAGCTTTGTATTCATATTTCCTTCTCTTTCTCCTTATGTCCTATATTTCAGAATATTCTAAACTGTCCCAAATACTCTCTCTCTCTCTTTCTGTTTTTGCATATATCGAGCAACTTCACATATCAAAGAAATATTTCAATAAATAGTAATAAAAATATTAAAGAAATACCTTAGGTGATAAATATTACAGTTAAAGAACCACTTTTTCTTAAAACCATTTCCAACAACTAAAATCAGTCCAATTCTGTTGGAATCATGAAAGTGAGAAAACTATGTGAATAAAATCTAATTACACTTAACTCATGGCGAAAACATACGCAAAAAGCTCCTCAACATGTCTACTTAGAAATCATTCGGACATATGGACTGTAATGGTTTCTGTTACAGTTATGTACGATGGTATAATTTCGTTTTCTATGGCTTTTGATGGAAGTGAGGTACATAAACCTGTTAGTGTGGCACATATGTATAAACGAATATGCCTGCGTCCACCTATCTACGTGTATGACAATATATACGTACAGATATGCATTAATATGGACAATATATATGTGTGTGTGTGTGTAAAGGCATAAGTAATAGGATTTATACATTTATTTGTGCACTATAGACTTACAGTGGAGGCGCAATGGCCCAGTGGTTAGGGTAGCGGACTCGCGGTCATAGAATCGCGGTTTCGATTCCCAGACCGGGCGTTGTGAGTGTTTATTGAGCAAAAACACCTAAAAGCTCCACGAGGCTCCGGCAGGGGATGGTGGTGATCCCTGCTGTACTCTTTCACCACAAATTTCTCTCACTCTTACTTCCTGTTTCTGTTGTACCTGTATTTCAAAGGGCCGGCCTTGTCACTCTCTGTGTCACGCTGAATATCCCTGAGAACTACATTAAGGGTACACGTGTCTGTGGAGTGCTCAGCCACTTACACGTTAATTTCACGAGCAGGCTGTTCCGTTGATTCGGATCGACCGGAACCCTCATCGTCGTAACCGACGGAGTGCTTCCACATAGACTTACAGCTGTTTCATTTGTTGTTAACTTAGTGAGCTGGCAGAATCGTTAGCTCGCCGGGCAAAATGCTTAGCAGCATTTCATTGTCTTTGCGTTCTGAGTTCAAATTTCATCAAGGTCAACTTTACCTTTCAACTTGTCAGTGTCGATGAAATACGTATTCGTTGTTAACCTGGATCGATGTGATCAACTTACCCCTTTCCACAAAATTGCTGGCCTTGTGTCAGAATTTGAAATCATCTACTTGTTCGTTCGCCCGTTATACTTTAGCTAGAGAGGTGGAGGTGGAGTAAGTGTTAGGTGGACTAAGAGTGAAAGAGAGAGGGTAGGGGGGAGAAGAGAGGTGGCAGTAGAAAGAGGTGATTAATATTAATACGTGGTCAGCTGAAAGTAGAGGCGAAGAACGAGAGAAACGGTGAGAGAAATAGAGGGAGAAAGCTAAACTATGAATGCTTTAAAAACGCAGATTGTCCTTTCTTAAATGGGTTGTGTTATTTTTTTTCATTCCGTGGAAATTACACGGGTCCCACTAGCCTGTATAAGAATCTACGTGTTCGTTCGCCTGTTATATTTTAGTTAATTAGAGAGGTGGAGGTGGAGTTAGTGAGAGGTGGAGTAAAAGTAGGGGAGAGAGAAGTGAAGAGTGTGAGTAGAAAAAAAGAAATGAAGAAGAAGTAGAGAAGGAGGTATAATAAGGCCAAATGCGTTACGTGGTTGGAGGGAGAGGCGAAGGACGAGAAAAGACAGTGAGAGAAAAGAAGAGAGAAGTGTTTACGACGTGCTGTAGGGTGAAGAGGGAAAGGTAAAAAGAAAGCGATAGGATACAATATTTAGCAGAGGGTAATGTTCTGGTGGTGAATTTAAAGAACGGCAGATAAAGAGAGATGGGCACGAGATGCAGTTTACATTAAGAGAGAGAGAGAGAGAGAGAGAGTGTGTGTGTGGAAGTGAGCGGTGAAAAGAAAGAGAGAAATGCTCAAAACATGCAGACTGGAATTACAAGATTAAAATGTTTGTTGAAGAGGAAGAGAGAAAGAGAGGGGTATAAAGTGGTTTTTAGAGGGAAATCTTAAAATATAATATATTATTGTGACTGGAAGTGAAATAACTTATCAGAATAAAAATGCGAATCCTTTCTTTTTTAAATACCTTCTCTTAATCTTTTTTCGTTCTCTGGAATTTCCACAGATCACACTAGTTGTTATTATAGCTGTTATTGTTATCATTAGCATTACTGTTATATCTGATTTCATTACTAGTATTATCATAATAATAATAATAATAATAATAATAATAATAATATAATAATATATAATAAATAATAAATAATATAATAATATAATAATAATAATAATAATAATAATTATTATTATTATTATTATTATTATTATTATTATTATTATTATTATTATCATTATTATTATTACTATTCTATGTTTGACTTTTACTTTATGTTTGTACAAGTTGGCTCCAAGTCTCACCCAGAGACCTCAAGAGACAACAGGTTGGAAGTTCACGTTGTTGTTATGCCTAGTATGCCATATATTTGGGGTTTTTTTGGTATTGTTTTAGTCTTCAGGTTCCACATTTTGCTGATTTCTATTTCAAGATCTTTATATTTACTCAGTTTTTGGTAGGTCTTGACAGATACGTTTGTATCGATTGGGACAGTCATATCAATGAGGAGGCATGATTTTTGTCTGAAGCCTTTCAATATAATGTCTGGCCTATTCGCATCTATCTTTCTGTCAGTTTGAATGGTGAAGTTCCAGAGGAGTGAGATGTGGTCATTTTCAAGCACTGGAGGTGGATTGTGTTCCCACCAGTTTTTTTCATGGGGCAAATACAGGTTTTTGCAAATTACCCAGTGAATATATTGTGCAGCTCTATCATCATGCTCTATTATTATTATTATTATTATTATTATTATTATTATTATTATTATTATTATTATTATTATATTATTATTATATATTATTATTATTATATTATTATTATTATTATTATTATTATATTATATTATTATTATTATTATCATTATTATTATTATTATTATTATTATTATTATTATTATTATTACTTATGGGTTTTTCTTCTTCTTTCAAATTTGCTTCCATTTCTTGCCAAGTGTCTTCCCGACTCCTAGAGCAAAGAAACTCATAGTATACATTGGTAGGCCATTAAACTAAACTCACTAGTTCGTTCATTTTTTTCATGAGTAGAAGGTTTGATACCTGCAGCCTACAGTACAGTGCTTTCTGTTCCTCTTAGCTATTTTCCTGATGATTCTGGCTGTGCTAAGGAGGTAAACCATTTGGAACAGTTCTACTGGTACTCTATTTCCATTTCCGTTATATTCCGTTGATGCCTTCTGACACTGTCCATTAGGACCTGAACATAATTGGCACCATCTTCACCTTCTTCATTTTCCACAATCAAGCTATTTCGTATTTAAGAGAGTTGTATATGCCTCTCTTTTCGCCTTCCTTCTTAACTATTTGTGGTTCAAAAGGGCACGCAACATCAACTATATAGCACACGTGGTTCACCTTGTCCCCCACCACTAGGTCTAGCATCTGATCCGTTTGGATTGGGAAATCAACAGGATTTTGCGGGTCTCCGACTCCGCCACTCTCTGTAGTTTATGCTTATACCAGGTCTTGCCTCTTTCTAGCCCCACTTTTCAAACAATGTCCAATGTAGCACTTTTGTTACCTCATCGTGGCGCCACACATTATATTAGTTACGAGTAAGCCAAGAGAATTTCTTCACGATATGGGCAATGGTTTCGTTACAGACCCAGCACAGCAGAGACACTTGCTCATTCTTAAGGTGTCCCTCCATTTGTGGCCAAAGCTTGGTCTTGCGCTGCCAGTATTGTGCTCTTAGTGTCTTTCTTTCAGCGTTCCGTTCTTCAGCCAGCCCCATCTATTTTCTCCAGAAACATCAGTTGTAGATACATGGAAGTGATTATGTGGTCCCTTGTTGTGTAGTGTTCTTCATGTCCTTCTAGTACTTTTTGTTTTGTTTCTTTCTTTTTTTCTGCTTTCAATGCGCCCTCATCTGTAACTACCACTAGCAAGATTTCCTCACACTGGGATAGACACCCCAGCAAGTTCCCAAATTTGATATGCTCACAGTCATCCACACTTATCAGTCCCCTTCCAGCAAGTTTATCTCATCGTGTATAGGCAATCAGTGTCTGCACACAGATGATGGACTCCAGGCATTCTTAGGCACTTTCTTGCCTTTCTGTTCAACTCCTTTAGAGATTCCTCTGTCAGATTCAGTATCCCAGTGCCAAGCCGAAATTAGATTTCTGGCATTCAGTTTTAAATTCAATATTTTTCTCAATCGCCGCAGATATTCTTTCTTTGTCTTCTTCTTCTAATCATCATCACCATCATCATCATCATCATCATCATCATCATTATTATTATCATTATTATTATTATTATTATTATTATTATTTATTATTATTATTATTATTAATATTATTATTATTATTATTATTATTATTTTTATTTTTATTACCGTTATCATTTCACCGCATTTTCTTATCACTTGCATCAACACCACCGCCATCAACACCACTACCACCACTGCCATTATTATATTATTATTATTATTATTATTATTATTATTATTATTATTATTATTATCTTTCTCTCCTTCTCCCTCTACCTCTCTCCCCCTCTCTCACTTTCTCTTAGTCCCCTCTCTCTCTCTCTCTCCATGTAATAGGGAATAGAGAGTTAGAGATTTAGAAGCGAATGGAAAGCGAGTTACATGGAAAGCGAGTAATATTGTGGATGCTGTTGATTTAGAAACGGAATAAGAAATTCATTCGTTGAGAAACTCATCTTGAGTGAGCAACAAGAGTAATTTAGATTGGATTTTATTTCAAAAGAATTGTAGCGTGGATTCACATCGAAATATCTCCGTTGCTTTTAATTAGCTAAGAATGAGAGTTTATAGCGATTACATTAGATTCAAATTCTAAAGGACAGCTGAGATCGCTGAAATGTATTCCATCTCAAACATTTTTGCTTTCTCAATATATCTGGATCAAAACCAAGCGGCCATACAACATTGCTGCGCTTTTTGTATTAGGTGAACGCAGTTATTACCCCATTAGTGAAATTATTTATTGTTGGACAGGATTACGGATGTATATTTACAACAATATTGCGTAACATAGAGATGTGGGTTAACACAATATTTATTCTAAGTTCTTAATGATGACGTATTTAGAAATTTTCCAAAC
>NC_043002.1:119472142-119489642 GCF_006345805.1 Octopus sinensis | reverse complement strand
CGGTATTTCGTCTGTCTTTACGTTCTGAGTTCAAATTCCGCCGAGGTCAACTTTGCCTTTCATCCTTTCGGGGTCGATAAATTAAGTACCAGTTACGCACTGGAGTCGATGTAATCGACTTAATCCGTTTATCTGTCCTTGTTTGTCCCCTCTATGTTTAGCCCCTTGTGGGCAATAAAGAAATAAGAAATGTTAGCAAACCGGCCGAAATGCTTAGTGGTATTTTGTCTGTCTTTACATTCTGAGTTCACATTCCGTCGAGGTCGACTTTGCCTTTCATCATTTCGGGGTCCATAAATTAGATACCAGTTGTGTACTGGGGTCGGTCTAATCGACTGGACCCCTCCCCCAAAATTTCGGCCCTGATCATAGGTCTGCATTATTAGGGTTGACTTGGACCTACAGAACTCGTTATCATCAAGAACAACACCCAGGGCTCTTGCTTGGTGCAATAAAGAACAATTGCCAAATAAGCATCAAGAATGACGTTCAACTGAATATTTGTCGATGAAGAATGGTTTTAACTCTGTGAACTGTGTGTCTGATTTTATGGAGTATTTTACTGTTACTTTTTCTAGTAGCTTTCTATTTGTAAATCTTTTATGTATTAAATGCTTGGGACAAGTTGATGCTAACAAGATTATGATGGTTTAGCTCCAAACTTTATCTTTAAAGTTGAAACTATTTGTTTTCGCTATATACATACATACATATATATAATATATATATATATATATATATATATATATATATGTGTGTGTGTGTGTTGTGTGTGTGTGTGTGTTGTGTGTGTGTGTGTGTGTGTGTGTGTGGTGTGTGTGTGTGTGTATGTCTTCGTTCCGGTTTTGTGCGTGTATATGTTTGTTTGTATGTACGTGCATATGTTGAAAATATGACTAAACATTTTCTGTCAGATTTTTATAAGTTATCGATATGGATTCTTCAAATTATCAAATGTTCCAAGTAATGAGTACTCAATATCAAGACTCGTTAGCATTGTTCTCTTTGCTTGAATGTATATGAACTATTCAGCCTTGAGTTAAAGAGGAATTTCTATATATTCCTACCAGTCAGTAAGAAATGGTGCATAATTCCTTTATATCGCACACTACCATCTTAAATGATGAAAGATTACATTAGCTCATCAGCCTTATGCACACCTCAAAAACACTGTGTTCGCAGCTTAAATATTTTTGATCATAAGAAGGCGGCGAGCTGACAGAAACGTTACCATGCCGGGCGAAATGCTTAGCGGTATTTCGTCTGTCTTTATGTTCTGAGTTCAAATTCCGCCGAGGTCAACTTTGCCTTTCATCCTTTCGGGGTCGATAAATTAAGTACCAGTTACGCACTGGAGTCGATGTAATCGACTTAATCCGTTTATCTGTCCTTGTTTGTCCCCTCTGTGTTTAGCCCCTTGTGGGCAATAAAGAAATAAGAAATGTTAGCAAACCGGCCGAAATGCTTAGTGGTATTTTGTCTGTCTTTACATTCTGAGTTCACATTCCGTCAAGGTCGACTTTGCCTTCATCATTTCGGGGTCCATAAATTAGATACCAGTTGTGTACTGGGGTCGGTCTAATCGACTGGACCCCTCCCCCAAAATTTCAGCCCTGATCATAGGTCTGCATTATTAGGGTTGACTTGGACCTACAGAACTCGTTATCATCAAGAACAACACCCAGGGCTCTTGCTTGGTGCAATAAAGAACAATTGCCAAATAAGCATCAAGAATGACGTTCAACTGAATATTTGTCGATGAAGAATGGTTTTAACTCTGTGAACTGTGTGTCTGATTTTATGGAGTATTTTACTGTTACTTTTTCTAGTAGCTTTCTATTTGTAAATCTTTTATGTATTAAATGCTTGGGACAAGTTGATGCTAACAAGATTATGATGGTTTAGCTCCAAACTTTATCTTTAAAGTTGAAACTATTTGTTTTCGCTATATACATACATACATATATATAATATATATATATATATATATATAATATATATATATGTGTGTGTGTGTGTATGTATGTATGTATATGAGACATTTAGAAATTTAATATTTCTGATTACGGTAACCAGTGAATAGATTTCACCGTAAATATATATATTTGTGAAGGCTGGACAGGCACCTCAATCAGCAGATCTCACTATCCTGGGCTGATGACGGGTTAAGACCCAGAAACATGCATGTCCTCAGGTGTAAATCTTGGTTGGTAGGGGTGCTTACCTCTCCTTCACAAATCTAAGGACACAGAAAATGTGTCAAAGCCGACAGGTAGCGTTCGATGCTTCCTAGGGCTAAACAGCAGTGGTGTAATTCCCATACGGGACTGTCACGTTAAGATGACAGTATACAACCACTCATATATATATATATATATATACAGCTGATGAAGGGGATTTTTCCTTGTGTAGTTTGTCTTGTACTCTGTTTTTCTGTTGTAAAAAAATGGTTTGTTCCATGCTTGTTTTTCCGTTTTCGTTTCTCGTTGAGTTCTACGTCTATTTGTGGTGTCCTGTACTCACGTATATATATTTATATATGCATGTATGTATACTTGTAGATGTAGGTACGTACATATATGTATGTATGTATGCATATATTTTATTTATTACACTATTGTATGACAGCACCCTCGCGTCGATTCGATTCGATTCGTTCGTTTCGTTCCGTTCTTCTTCTCCAAGTACTGTTATATATATATATATATATATACTCCGATCATACTCCCTGATATGTACAAGCAACCATTTGGATTCAAACTGGAAGTATTATATTTCTAAACTACGCTCCTATTTACTTAGTCATTAACTCATATCAACGCGTCAGTATACCCTACAGGATGAGACCGATTTATTTAGAAACATCGTTTCATCTCCTAAGATGAAGTTAATAGTACGAAAAGTAATTTTCAAGTATATGTTTGAAAAATATGCGTATTGTGTTCTTCCTGAAGATGCTTTGTCAGCCGCTTTGAGTCAATCATCCCAATGTGCGATGAAATCTAATACAAGAAATTATCACATGGGCAAGCACATGGAGAATTACCTCAATGGTTACTGATATCGGAGACGGCGTGCTGGCAGAAGCGTTAGCAGGCCGGGCGAAATGCGTAGGCGTATTTCGTCTGCCCTTACGTTCTGAGTTCAAATTCCGCCGAGGTCGACTTTGCCTTTCATCCTTTCGGGGTCGATTAAATAAGTAACAGTTACGCACTGGGGTCGATATAATCGACTTAATCCGTTTGTCTGTCTTTGTTTGTCCTCCCTGTGTTTAGCCCCTTGTAGGTAGTAAAGAAATAGGTTGGGTAAGGATGTTTTGTGTGTCTGTTTGACCTTTGTGTAACCAATCGATGTTGAGTGTGATTGAAGTATATGTTAAGGCGCGGGAACTGTTTTTACAGATATCAGCAGCCATTTAAGACAAGAAAGACAACAGACTTGCCTCTTACTCACGTTATTATTATTATTAAACGATGATTCTTAGATTTCATTAAACTCATTAACCACAATAAACTATTCATACATTTTAAATTTCCTATTTCATTTGCTCAAGACAACTAATCTGCCGCTAAGCATTACCAGGATGTATTATTCTCTCTAGCCATAAAGAACAGTCGTTAGTTTCAGATATCTAAGGAGTAGCATGAAGATAGATGCACCTCACTCACTCTCTCACTTTTGAGCGCGTGGAACATCAAGGATGTAGCAACTGCGGCGAGAGAGGAGTCTACCAGAATTCAACTGGTGTTCATTTTGATTTGACTTGACTGGAACAACGCGATATGAAATTCTTTGCTCAAAAACGTATGAAGCTAACCAGGCCTTTAATTGAACCCACGACCTCATGGCCACTAGGCCATGTGTTTTCACATGTAGATATATATATATATATATATATATATATATATATATAATTATATATATATATATATATATATATATGTAGATATATATATATATATATATATATATATATAATATATATATAATATATATATATATATTATATATATATATATGTATGTATGTATGTATTTATGTGTGTGAGTGTATGCATATGTATATATGTATATATATAATTATATATCAATCAATATAAGGGTAACAAAAAATTCAAGAAAAATTTTCTGCCACCAGCGGTCAAGTGAGAAAATAGAAATAGTCACAGACTATATGATACATTCAACAAAATATTAAGGAATGACCCTGAGAAGGTCGTTCGACTCACTTGGAAAGAGCAGCTAAAACTCAAAACCGAGACAAGCCAAGCGTAAACGGATTTAATTTAATTTAATTAAATTTGATTGCGTGAAGATGTTGAAACCTTGCAGGGTACAAAGTTTGAAGGGGATAAATGTTTTTTATTTTCCTCTAGTTTCAGAATTATTACTATTTTTTGCGGTTTTGAGTTTTAGCTGCTCTTTTCAAGTGAGTCGAACGACCTTCTCAGGGTCATTCCTTAATATTTTGTTGAATGTATTATATAGTCTGTGACTATTTCTATTTTCTCACTTGACCGCTGGTGGCAGAAAATTTTTCTTGAACTTTTTGTTACCCTTATATTGATTGATTAATGAATTTTTGACTAATTCTGAAATTTGTATCAGCAGCTTATATTTGCTGCGGAGTAGATGGCGCGATTACGGTGAATTCGAAAATTAACGATATATAGACCCGAGGCTTAGATGGTGTAGCCTCGTGTATATATATCTGCCTCCTATTTTGGTGACTTTGCTGACGAGACAAGCCAAGCGTAAACGGATTTAATTTAATTTAATTAAATTTGATTGCGTGAAGATGTTTATATAATTATATATATATGCATGTATGTATGCATGCATGTATGTATGTATGTATATACGTACGTATGTATGTATGTACGTATGTTTGGCGATACCTGCTCGATACAATCGAGTTCTTATGCGACTGAAACCCGAGTGTCTCTTTGGTCAGCTGAAAGCAGTTTAGCACGAACTTGGCAAACACATGTCTCATACCCAAATCGTCAGTGATAAGGGACTGAACTGAACCGTAACTGATCTTCACATCCTCTGATAACTCACGGATGGTAATTCTACAATTTCCCCTCAAAGCTGCATACACATCTGCGGTGAATTTCTCAGATCGACTGGTTGCGGGTCTTCAAGATCGTTCGTCAATATCGACATTTTTTCGGCCATCTTGGAAACGTTTGCACCATTTGAACACTTATCTTCGGCTCATACACTCCTCTCCATACACTCCTCTCCATACACTCCTCTCCATACACTCCTCTCCATACACTTTTTGTAACTTTGCGCAAGCCTCGGAGTAGGTGTCGCTATGACAACTTTCTCTGTTATGGTCAATACGACGATCACACGCTACGCACGTTCCTCCCAAGCATTGCTGTAAACAGCGACACTGAGCTAGAGCGTTAAAACTTAGTGCAAATGCGCAGCTGTGTTTAAGGTCAATCTTTGCCAAACGGCTCCACTCTGGATGTTTTAGCTTCGTTATTATGGCAATAGTTCGGATACTTATTGATCAGACCACGTATATATATATATATTATATATATATATGTATGCCTGTATTATACGTATACACATATATGCATGCATTGATAGATAGATAGATAGATAGATAGATAGATAGATAGATAGATAGATAGATAGATATAGATAGATAGATAGATAGATAGATGGGTACATAGATAGATAGATAGATAGATAGATAGATAGATAGATAGATAGATAGATAGATAGATAGATAGATAGATAGATAGATAGATTGATTGATATAATACACTTGTGCATGTACGCATATATGTGTGCCTGTGCGGGCGCGGGCGCGTGTGTGACTCTATATGTGTGGACGCAGCTCATACTATTTCTCTTTTAACTTTGTGCAGATGCAGGTACAAAGAGCAATCACGTTTGGTTTATACAATCTTTGGATCTGCATTCATCGTCGTATCAAACATAAAATAGAACTGTGTATTGTTGTGCTAAAATCAGAGTAATCAAGAAAAGATTTCGTGATCGAATCACCTGTACCGTTCAAAGGAAGATTTAATACAAATACTTTCTCTGATGTAAAAACGATTCCAGATATACTGCATAGATGTATAGAAAGGTTAACGCCAGGACTGATATTTCACCAGAGGGTTTATACTATACAGATTATTAAACCGAGGTGTTAATAAAAAAATCTGGATTTATATTCTATTATACTCCAATCTATATCGACTTTATTACTCACAAAATATTCAGTTCAAAAAAATGTAAACACGTTCACTATTCAGTCTTAGTTTGCCGTTTTCTAAAAAGTCGTATTTATGTATGTAATTATAGCTGGGTATTCGTGTATTTCTACAAAATATATATATGTATGTATATATGTATATTTGTGCACATAATAGTAGTCGTGTACTGTATATCGTACTATTATGATGAACATAAATATTCAATCTAATAATTCATTGATTTAACTTGTTCGATTTTTCACATGCATATTACCAGTTTGCGTATGTGTGAGCGTGTGTGTGAGCGAGTGTGTGAGCGTGTGTGTGAGCGTGTGTGTGAGCGTGTGTGTGAGCGTGTGTGTGAGCGAATGTGTGAGCGTATGTGTGAGCGTGTGTGTGAGCGTATGTGTGAGCGTGTGTGTGAGCGTGTGTGTGAGCGTGTGTGTGAGCGTATGTGTGAGCGTGTGTGTGAGCGTGTGTGTGAGCGTGTGTGTGAGCGTGTGTGTGAGCGTATGTGTGAGCGTATGTGTGAGCGTGTGTGTGAGCGTATGTGTGAGCGTGTGTGTGAGCGTCTGTGTGAGCGTATGTGTGAGCGTATGTGTGAGCGTGTGTGTGAGCGTATGTGTGAGCGTGTGTGTGAGCGTGTGTGTGAGCGTATGTGTGAGCGTGTGTGTGATCGGGTGGTGTGAGCGTATGTGTGAGCGTATGTGTGAGCGTATGTGTGAGCGTATGTGTGAGCGTATGTGTGAGCGTGTGTGTGAGCGTGTGTGGTGAGCGTGGTGTTATGCGTGTGTGTGAGCGTGTGTGTGAGCGTATGTGTGAGCGTATGTGTGAGCGTGTGTGTGAGCGTGTGTGTGAGCGTGTGTGTGAGCGTGTGTATGAGCGTGTGTGTGAGCGTGTGTGGTGAGCGTATGTGTGAGCGTATGTGTGAGCGTATGTGTGAGCGTATGTGTGAGCGTATGTGTGAGCGTGTGTGTGAGCGTATGTGTGAGCGTGTGTGTGAGCGTGTGTGTGAGCGTCTGTGTGAGCGTATGTGTGAGCGTATGTGTGAGCGTGTGTGTGAGCGTATGTGTGAGCGTATGTGTGAGCGTATGTGTGAGCGTGTGTGTGAGCGTGTGTGTGAGCGTGTGTGTGAGTGTATATTTGTGTTTGAGTGCGCGCGCTTTTATCTTCATATGAATTGTTGAATCAATATTTCATAACAAATAAATAATTCTGAAATGTTCAGTCAGAATTTATTGATCAGCATCAAATAATAATTTTCTCCAGATACCTGAATTGAAGAATGTCAGTGCAATAGATGTGCAAAGACTTTGGAATGTACACTCACAGTTACAAATATTTCTCTCTTGCCAATATCATCGTATTCATTATCTTGAAAGTAACGTCAATTAGAAAAATACAGACTTGGCAAGCGGGGAAATAATTTTCAACGATCACTAGAGAAGATTATTTGGAAAACCACAAAGTGACTGAGTTTTAGTGCTAAAGTAGTACTAATCGTATGCCAAATTTGCTTTTGGCTTTGGTGGAGATTCTGGCTTCAACACATTTTTAAAAGAACTAACCTAACTTTAGTCATTCTGTAAAGTATTTAATTGATAACGCTTATATTTTTAAGTTACCAATTTCACTTTAATCATATAAAAGCCATTCTCTAGATCGAAACATCAAATTGTAACTCATAGTTACACATTAAATCCAGTTCTATATTTGTTCTCTTTCTTCTAAAACCCCAACTTGTCATAATTTTTACTTTAAAATATAAATCTACTAATATAAACCTACAAATAAAGCGGTAAACTTTCATTTATTTCCACTGATGCCATCGGGCTAATATTGTCGAACGGTTAGTAACAGAAAGAGAAATTTCAAAGGCATCAATAAAAAAAAATACGAAATAAACCCAGCTCAAAGACTGGTTTCAAAGCTAAATCGAGAAGCCATAACAAGACACATAGAAAAATTACTGTAGATCAGGATTGGAAAATATAAATATTGTTTCATTTCCTTTATATGTTTTCTTGAGGAGTTTTGCAAAAGAGGAGGCGCAATGGCTCAGTAGTTAGGGCAGCGGACACGCGGTCATAGGATCGCGGTTTCGATTCCCAGACCGGGCGTTGTGAGTGTTTATTGAGTGAAAACACCTAAAAGCTCCACGAGGCTCCGGCAGGGGATGGTGGTGATCCCTGCTGTACTCTTTCACCACAACTTTCTCTCACTCTTACTTCCTGTTTCTGTTGTACCTGTATTTCAAAGGGCCGGCCTTGTCACTCTCTGTGTCACGCTGAATATCCCCGAGAACTACGTTAAGGGTGCACGTGTCTGTGGAGTGCTCAGCCACTTACACGTTAATTTCACGAGCAGGCTGTTCCATTGATTCGGATCAACCGGAACCCTCGTCGTCGGAACCGACGGAGTGCTTCCATCCATTGCAAAAGATCGTTTTCTCTCTGTCTATTCATCTCTAATTTTGTGCTCTCTCTTTTTTTCTCTCTCTCTCTCTCTCTCTTTCCCTTATTAAAAGAGACCTAGATTTCGTACAGCTAAACTTACCCCCCATTTTTCACTATGGAAAAAATGGATAAATACAAAATTTTGTAGTTCTAATGAAGAACAACGGGGCTCATAAAAAATCGAATTGATGAGGTATGTGGGGTATTATTTGTCACTTGTTACTATTAATTATGAATAAATCTGATGTGTGCTGAAGAATAGGAGAACAGGAATCTATTTAATTTGAAATGAAGATAATTGGAGTCAGAGAATTAAATGAATCAAAAATTTGTTGTATTTTAATGGAAGAGAAAGCTGAGGGGTCAAGTAAGAAAAGAAAACGGGAAAATCTCGTTGATCTCTCGGGAACAGGAAAGGATACTTATTCTGTTATTTACGGGTTCGACAGGACTTTAAAGATTACAGTGTACCAGCTTTCCCTACTAGTTCGTAATAAGTGGTGGGTTTCTACGGCAGTAACCTGGCAGAATCGTTGGCAGGCCGGCTAAAATGCTTCACGACATTTTCTGCGGCTTTACGTTATGGGTTCAAATCTTACCGAGGTCAGTTTTCGCCATTCATTTCTATTTTTTTTTTTTTTTTTCAGGTTGATAAAATATCACCAGTTCAACCCCGTGATCGATGTAATAAACTAAACTACATCCCCGAAATTGCTGGCCCTCTGCCAAACTTTTAAACCAATAGGCGCAGGAGTGGCTGTGTGGTAAGTAGCTTGCTAACCAACCACATGGTTCCGGGTTCAGTCCCACTGCGTGGCATCTTGGGCAAGTGTCTTCTGCTATAGCCCCGGGCTGACCAATGCCTTGTGAGTGGATTTGGTAGACGGAAACTGAAAGAAGCCCGTCGTATATATGTATATATATATATATAAGCGTGTGTGTATATGTTTGTGTGTCTGTGTTTGTCCCCCTAGCATTGCTTGACAACCAATGCTGGTGTGTTTACGTCCCCGTCACCTAGCGGTTCGGCAAAAGAGACCGATAGAATAAGTACTGGGCTTACAAAGAATAAGTCCCGGGGTCGATTTGCTCGACTAAAGGCGATGCTCCAGCATGGCCGCAGTCAAATGACTGAAACAAGTAAAAGAGAGTTTTAAAAAATGTGACAAGAGGTCGTAAGGCAGCGAGCAGGGCAGAAATGCGTTGTGGTAAATCGTGCGTTTATACTTTCTGAGTTCAAATTCTGCCGTGATCGACTTTGTCTTTCATCATCGGCGTCGATAAAATAGGTACCAGCTTATCACTGTGGTCAATGTAATCGACTCACCCACTGCACTGAAATTGCTGGTTTTGTGCCAAATTATTATTATTATTAGTAGTAGTAGTAGTAGTAGTAGTAGTAGTAGTAGTAGTAGTAGTAGTAGTAGTAGTAGTAGTATCAGTAGCAGCAGCAGCAGCAGCAGTAGTAGTAGTAGTAGTAGTAGTAGTAGTAGTAGTAGTAGTATCATCATCATTATTTATTTATTTATTTATTGTCTTTACACAGCTTCTAACGCTGGAGAAGAACTACGGTGCCAGATGTTCACTGCCAGTGAGCTAAGGTAACACCCTTACTTTTCGCGCACCATCCATGTACCTCTCAAGATTTTGACTCACTGTTCGCAGGGCTCCGACAATGATTGGTACTACTATCGCCTTTTTATCGACCACAACCGCTTAACCTCCCAAGCTAACCTGTCATATCTATCGACTTTTCTTTCTTCCTTATCCCATACGTTGTTGTTAGCTGGACATGCTATATTTATGGTCCAGAATCGTCAGCTTTCTTTCTCAATTAACACTATGCCTGGTTTCCTATTTTCCTATTTTTCTCATGGTCGCACTGAATCATAAAATCCCATAGGGTCTTTGCATTATCATTTTCGATGATGCCTTCGGGTTTATGTTCGTACCACTTTTTGGCTCTGTCAAGTCCATACATGTTGCAAAGTGTCCAATGAACAATCCGTGCTATATTGTGATACGGTCTCTTATATTCCTTCTGGGCTAGTGACCTACATTGACTGCTGATATTCCATACGGTTTCACCGTTTTATCCACAAATTCTGCACTTATTACTTTCTGATGTGTTCTGTATTTGATGTAATTGGTTCTTAATGCTTGCACGGATTAGAGCCTCGGTTTCCTGTTTTAAATCACTTTAAGTCATCCGTAGCCATCTTTTTGCTCTATCTATCTTATCTTCAACATCCCTATGAAATTGTTCATGCATTATTTTCTTTATCCACCTATTTTCAATTTCATTCATCCTCAAGTCCTTGTACGGTGCTTTATCTTTGCCATTTTCCATCGTACACAAGCCTGGCATACTTATTTTCAATAATAATGGTACTGTGGCATTTTTTACATACAATGCTATGTTGGTTTCTTCTGCTCTAATGCTGTGTTCACATCCAATCAGTCCTCTTCCCCTTCTTTATCTTAGTACATACAGTCTGTCTGTGACTCGCTTTTGGTGAAGTGACCCATATAGAGTTAGCAACTTCTTTGTCTTTCTGTCTAAGCTGCTTAATTCGCCTATTGTCCATGCGATTACCCCTGCTCCATATATTAGTAGTGAAACCGCCCGGGTGTTGACAGCTGCAATCTTATTCCGTCCCTTTAATTTCGATTTAAGGATCACTCTCAGTCTGCACAAGTACTCCACCTGAACTTTTTTTGTCATTTCTTTCTCCATTTCCAATATCCCCAAGTACTTATAGCCCGTCTATTCTATCTGCTTTATAATCTACCCCGACGGTATCGCTAGCCCGTCCATACATTTGAGTTTGTCTTTCTTCAAGACTAATGCACTACACTTTTTCAGTCCGAAATTCATCCTGATATCAGCACTGAAAGTATATACGGTATCAACGAGGGAACTGACTTGGGAAAAGTCGATAGATATGACAGGTTAGCTTGGGAGGTTAAGCGGTTGTGGTCGATAAAAAGGTGATAGTAGTACCAATCATTGTCGGAGCCCTGGGAACAGTGAGTCAAAATCTTGAGAGGTACATGGTGACATGACAGATGGGCAAAGGGCAATCTACGACAGAATAAAGGCAAAGCTACAAGAGAGCGATAGCGACATTATTTGCAACCTTAAAAAGGTTGATTGGTGGAAATTGAACAAAGAAACGAAAACTATGAATGAAATTCTGAAATACATCAGAACATAAAACATCAGAGAAACAAACAATTTGATCAAGGCAGCAAGTATTGTTGTGGCAGAAAATGTGTGTGTCGATGTCAAAAAACAAAAAATATATAATGGGGGTGACAAAAGAAAAGATCCATAGTGGAAAAGAAGAATACAGATGGGGTTAGATATGCTCTCAAAAGACGTTGAATGCGTCCTTACCGGCTCGCAAAGACTACAGGGATTGGGTTAGTGAACTAGTTAAGCGGCAGTTGACGGGGGCAATTGTCAACAACCGGTGGTGGATCGCTCCGAAGAGAGCGATTAGAGTAGAATCGATAGCATTTAGTAAATATTTAGCAATAGAAAGAAAGAGATTAGAGGAAGAACTAGTAAGCAAGCTAGAAGAGGTTATGAGTGAAGGCATCGCGACCAATCTGTTTGCGGCGAGAAAGGCCCTTGACCGTTTCTTTGGGGCGAAGAACAATGGGCACGTTATCTGAGCTAAGGCCCGTGCGCTAAAACGCGAAGTAACTAAAGCCGTCTGATAGGCTCAAGTGGTAGAGAAGCGACGTAAGAAACAAAACCACGATCAAGTCTTTGAAGGATCAGGACGGGCGTGTATACTCGGTTCTGAACAGATGTGAGTAGCTTGCCAGTAACACTTTGCGTGGCTGTTTGGGGAATGTGATAGTTCGACGACAGTAGCGGGTTATACTTCGTACCTGAACGGCCTCCCACGGCTCTTGATAACGGACGCGAGATTCTGCAAAAAGCTGATTACAACCACTGAAATACGGGAGACGCTGAGCGATTGCACAAGTCCCAAATCGCCCTGTTTGGATAGTCTGCCCGACGAATTCTATGTATTCATGTCAGATTTGTTTGGCAACCTCTTGGCAGACGTCTACAGTAACTGGCAACAGAACGGGAGAATTTCTAGTGCTGTTAGTCGGGGTGAGGTAACACCGCTGAGAAAGGACGCCGACACTTGGGACGTACTAGGGAATTTTCGGCCCATAACTCTGCTAAGATTAAGATTTTGGCCAACGTCTTGGTGAAAAGGTTGGCATCTGTCTTCGGTAGTCTAGTCTGGGAGGCACAAACATGCGGAATCCCGAGAAGGTCAATCCATGAAAATTTCCACCTTATGCAATACATCGTAGTGAGGGCTGGGATCAATTTAGGCCCTGATCAATTTAGATCAGTTGAAAGCTTTCGATAGGGTCGGCCATCGCTACTTGGAAGCCGTCCTTAAAGCGGTCGGTTTCGGTCGCATTTTCAGAGGCTGGACCACTTATCGAAACTGTTTAGTATAGCAGGTTCCGTCCCTCAGGGCTTCCCGCTTTCACCTCTTCTGTACATGCTGACTCTCGAACCACTGCTGCGGAAGTTGGAACAGTTAAGAGGCCTCACTTCCGAAAATGGAGTCAGGAGGGCAATGTCGGCCTACACGGAGTGTAGTACAAGTAGTGCAATTTTCTGTATGTTATATGTGTTTGTAAGTCCTGGTGTTTTTGTTATGTATTTGTCTGAATATTTTTTATTATTATTATTATTATTATTATTATTATTATTATTATTATTATTATTATTATCATTATTATTATTATTATTATTATTATTATCATTATTATTATTATTACTGAGTTAGAGAGAATTGCATGCTATCAAAGTGACACTGAGGAAAAAATATACGAAGCCCAGTATACCCATCATGCATCACAACCATATGTACGCAACATGGTGGTCTCATATCAAGATAAACAGCACATGACCTTGCAGGTGGGGTCCAGTTAGAATTTTATTCAGGTCGAGTAGCCCATCCCGCTCAAAGGTCCCTGAATAAGTATTGTTTAAGGATGTTGAATAAAACACCTATGTTTCCAGAGGTGAATTATTCAAACCCCAAAGAATCCCTCTCAACACATGGCTACGATGCTCCCCCACTACTTCTGCTCGTGATCAGAGATGCACATATCGTCGGCCACTAAGAGACATGCTCAACTGGTTAAGGTCAAACAACTGACAAGCAAATCTGTGGTATTGAGCAGAATATTTGCTGTAGCCTTTCTTTTATACCAAGATATTGTTGTTGTTGATTTTGCTGTTGTTGTTGTTGTTGTTGTTGTTGTTTATTAAGGTGCGAAGCTGTCAAAATCGTTAGCAAGCCAGGCAACATGCTTAGCGACGTTTTGTCCGTCTTTAAGTTCTGGGTTCAAAATCAGCTGAGGTCGAATTGACCTTTCCTTCTTTCGGGGTCGATAAAAGTGAGTACCAGTTGAGTACTGAGGTCGATGTAATCGGCTTTGCGAGCTTACCACCTTCCCTCAAATATCAGCCTTTGTACCTGAAAGGATTGATGTTGTTGTTGTTGCTGCTGCTGGTGTTGTTGTTGTTGTTGTTTTTGTTGTTGTTGCATGTGATACTGAAACCGAATTTATCATTGAATTTTTATGTGGTGATAGTGGTTACTTGTAGCCCACAAACAATTACCCAAATAACAACATTTGCAAAATCGAATTGTGTGTGTGTGTCTGCCAGCGCGTGTGTTGAGTGCGAGTAAAGAAAAAATATAAGAGATGGTGAATATCTAAATATATACAATTGTAGGATTTGTCGAAAGACATCACGTACAATATTACAATAATCGATATTAAATACAAAATCAAAAGTAGAATGTAAAACTATGAAATTAATCGTCAAATACACAGTTTACAAACATTATTTTAGCTGGCAATATATATTTTCTTTTGCTTCCATGAATGTTTCCAAGTGGAATTCTATAAACACACATACAGCACGGATAACGGAAACCCACAGTTATATTTTAACTAATTGCTATACAGCTACACAATCAAACGCATGCATATATATGTGCAGTTATGTATATTCATTTATCAGCGTATATCTATATGTACGTGTACATATATACGTATGTGTATTTGTATATTTACCAATATACATATGCATGTATGTATGCATGAATGTATATAACACACACACACACACACACACATATATATATATATATATATATATATATATATATATACTCTTTTACTCTTTTACTTGTTTCAGTCATTTGACTGCGGCCATGCTGGAGCACCGCCTTTAGTCGAGCAAATCGACTCCGGGACTTATTCTTTGTAAGCCCAGTATTTATTCTATCAGTCTCTTTTGCCGAACCGCTAAGTGATGGGGATGTAAACACACCAACATCGGTTGTCAAGCAATGCTAGGGGGAAAAACACAGACACACAAACATATACACACACTTATATATATATATATATATATATATATATATATATATATATATATATATATATATATATACATATATACACGACAGGCTTCTTTCAGTTTCCGTCTACCAAATCCACTCACAAGGCATTGGTCAGCCCGGGGCTATAGCAGAAGACACTTGCCCAAGATGCCACGCAGTGGGACTGAACCCGGAACCATGTGGTTGGTTAGCAAGCTACTTACCAAACAGCCACTCCTGCGCCTATATATATATATATTATTACAGATCTCAACCACCTGTACTATGCACCCGCGAAAATCTCAACGATTCTATGTGGTGAAAAGATTAGAAAACGACAACATTCCCACAAAAAGCCTACTTGGCAAGGGCATATTCAACACCAAATTCAGTTACTTAGGTCTGACAGAATGTTTAAAAAAGCTTAAGTTTGACAAGACTATCAAACCAACAAAAACCCGAAAATTAAAGAAAAAAGTGGAATAGGAAACCATATTTGACATCGATACCACCATAGAAACTCTCAAGCAAAATGCATGTGCTAAAGCTGCCCGCATAGCAAGGTATGAAAAGCGTATTAGATTCTTCAAGGTCAACAACATGTTCAAACATAACACAAAATATTTTTACAAGAAGATAGGAGAAACGCCAGTTACACTAAAGTCTGCCCTATCAAAAGAAGAAGTGCAGGAATTTTAGAATAAAATTTGGGCAGAAGAAAAAACACACAATGAAAAGGCCCCTTGGATTGATAGAATATCTATAGACTTAGACTCCTTAGAAGAGCAAAAGTTGGAGGGTATTAAGGTAGAGGATGCAAGGTCTGTTCTCAGGAGCTCAAGCAAATGGAAGTCTCCAGGAAAGGATAAAATTCCTAACTTCTGGTTGAATGCCTTCCCAGAGAGCCATGAACTACAACCAAAACTTTACAACAATGTTTTGCAACAACCTGGTTAGTTAATGGTGTAACATTCCTACATCCAAAAAATGAAGAAACAAATGAAGCAAAAAATTATAGACCCATAACTTGCTTAACAACAGCGTATAAAATGCAAACATCTGTCTTGACTGAATACACCTAAAGTTTTTTAATAGAAAGTTGCATATTCCCAAATGCGCAAAAAGGAAGTAAACGTGGATCTTATGGTGGTAAATATCAGCTTCTCATCAATAAGATGATCTTAGAAGACTGTCACAAACGACACAAAAACTTGACGATAACCTGGATAGATTATAAAAAGGCTTTTGTTAGTCTACCACATAGCTGGATGTACAAATGTCTGGAAATGTATAAAACAGCATCTACTCTGCAAAACTTCTTGTCTGTAAGTATGCAATCATGAAGAACCACACTCACTTTGAATAGTGACAAGGAATCTCTTAATGCTGGAGATGTAATAATTTCATGTGGCTTTTTCCAGGGTAACACTCTATCACCACTTCTCAATGATGTACAATGCGGTTATAAAATGTTTGATAAAAATATAAATCATCTTATTTACACAGATGATTTAAATCTCTTTGCAAAAAATGACCAACAACTACAGGGCTTACTATCGATTGTTCAGTGATGACATCAGGATGCAATTTGGCCTCGAAAAATGTGCAAAGGCTACTTTTATGAAAGGAAAAATTACAGAAACATCTAACGTTAATCTTGACCAGCAGAACGTCATAAAGGAATTAGAACCAGCGGAGAGCTTCAAATACTTAGGGGTATTTGAAGGGGACGGAATCAAAATTCAGTGATGAGGGAAAGAATCAGAAGAGAATGTTATCGCAGGGTAAGGGCAATAATCAAGACAGAGCAGAATGCAAGAAACAAGATCGAAGTAATCAATACTTTAGCCATACCAGTCGTGACTTACAGTTTCAACATCGTTAACTGGTCAATTACTGAAATATATAATCTTGACAGAAAAATACGAAAACTGTTGACAATGCATAGAATGCACCACCCTAAGGCAGATATAGAACGACTTTATCTGCCAAGAAAAGAGGGAGGCCGTGGACTTTTACAACTTGAATTAACAATGAAGATTGCCACAATCGGCCTAGACACCTACCTGAAAAACTTTGATGCCTGGATGTTAAAACTTGTCTCAAAGTATGAAAACAAAAAAGCATCATACTCAGTAACAAAAGAGGCAAAGGAATATTTAAGTGAATTCCAAATACAACAAATTCCAGAATTAGACGTACTAGAAACAAGCACAGGAAAAGCTAAGCGTATGAAAACCTGGGCTAAAATTGCAGCCTTAAATATTTTAAATGATAAATGGCAAGAAAAACCTCTCAATGGAAAATACCCAAAGAAAGCTAATAGTGCTGGTGTTGACAAAGCCCTAACCCATCAATGGTTAGTGGTTTCT
>NC_043002.1:119459642-119467142 GCF_006345805.1 Octopus sinensis | reverse complement strand
TCTACCTGCACATGTATGCATGTTTTCATATATATGTATACATATATGTGCATATATATACATATATATGTGTGCATGTACATACAACTATATGTATACATATATATATATATATATATATATATACATATATATATATATATATACATATACATGCATATATATGCATACATGTGCATGCATGTATATGCACTTATATGAGCATACAAATACATTTATACCCCATAAAAATACTTACACACGCCTGCGTACACATACGTGTATGCATTATATATAGATATAGATATAGAAATACATATAGAAATAGATATACATATAGATATATACATACATACATACATATATATATATATATATATATATATATATATATATATATATATATATATATATATATATATACATAGATACACACATCAGATAAATATATGAATATAAGTATACGCACACATATAAATATGTACATGTGTGTGATTGTGTGTGTGTGCGTGCGTGTGCGTGAGTTTGTTGTACATGTATATGTGTATGCTTGCATGTTTGTATGTATGTATGTACAACACACCCACAAACAGACATGCACGTTAAAATCTAAGGAAGCATGTTGTGAAAACCCGGAGAAGACACGTGGAGAAGATAATTGGCAGGCGACGTTCATTCATTTCCTGAGTTTTCAAGTAATTTTATTTGTGTTTTCTGTTTAGCTGTACAACAGAAATATCTCCTTCGTTTTTGATTCATTTTCTCAAGGACTGATCAATACCCGAGAGCAATGCTTACTGAATCGAATTTCGCAACAGTTCAAAGAAAAAAAAGGAAGCGCTTAGCAATGAATTACAGCAAACAATCAAACTGATTGGAAAGATATCGAATGGGTAAAGTGCAAATATGCTTTATACATACATACACACACACACACACACACACAAATATATATATAGATATATATATATATATATATATTATATATATATTATATACATACTCTTTATCTTTTATTAAACTTTTAATACTTTTGATATATATCTAAAATAATATAAATTAAATTAATCTTATGTATGGCTTAAGTTTTTCATTGTATGATTTGCCTAATAGTGTGTTTTGTCTCTAATTTAATATAATATAATATTTTACTATAAAATTGGATTTAATCCTAAATCTGATTTTTCCCTGTAAGTTTGGATTTATTCCCTAATATTTTATTATATATATATATATATGCATGTATGGGTGAATATATGTATGCATTTGTGTGTATATGTCTGTGATTTTATGTATATGTGTTTGTGCGTGCTTGTATGTTCGTAAATATGAGAATGTATTTATGCGTGATATAAATATTCATACGACATCTATGATTGTATCAATGGCACTTCCTTCATTCGTGAACACTTCCGCTTTATTTGTTAGCTCATTTCATCTGTCATTAAATGCCTCCTTTCGATATCCATCACTCTGTCCACTTTATGGATACATATGCATCTGTGGAGGCACAATGGCCCAGTGGTTAGGGCAGCGGACTCGCGGTCATAGGATCGCGGTTTCGATTCCCAGACCGGGCGTTGTGAGTGTTTTATTGAGCGATAACACCTAAGCTCCACGAGGCTCCAGCAGGGGATGGTGGTGATCCCTGCTGTACTCTTTCACCACAACTTTCTCTCACTCTTACTTCCTGTTTCTGTTGTACCTGTATTTCAAAGGGCCGGCCTTGTCACTCTCTGTGTCACGCTGAATATCCCCGAGAACTACGTCAAGGGTACACGTGTCTGTGGAGTGCTCAGCCACTTACACGTTAATTTCACGAGCAGGCTGTTCCGTTGATCGGATCAACCGGAACCCTCGACGTCGTAACCGACGGAGTGTCCATCCATCCACATATGCATCTAATGGTCACCACAGTCTCAACGCCGCCACTTCCGTCACCCACTCCTAGCATGAATTCAACTCAGCCCTTCTAACGCAACCCTTCCTACTTGTAATTCCTTTGACTGTGTCGTTCTTGTGGTTTAGGCTGTGACTTTGATCAGTCACACCATATGATATGACTCTTAAAACGAGATTACCCCCACCAGCTTGTGGTTCAATGTTGCTTGTCATTGCACCCTCTGAATGCATCTCCTATCCCTTTCCTTTCATCTCCACATTTCCCCCTTCTTTAGCTTCCACCCTACCACCTATCTTTCCCATCATTTCCATCAAACCATCCGACAACACTTCTATTTTTTCCGGTCCGATTCTGCAACCCCGCACACCCTTCTCGAATACCCTTTGCTTCCCATGCAGCCACAACATAGATAACCTCTGGTTTACAGTTCCTTCATCCCACCAAAACCTATAATTTTTATCGGCTCCCGATAATTGGTTTGAGGAATATTTTCCAGACGCTCACCAAAATAACGGATACTAACAGCAGTGACTCGCCACTACATTTCTTTGGCTTTCTCATTTGTACCGTTCTATTTTGGAGATTATACAACATCATGGTGCTCCTGTTCCTCGTCCTTGATATCAGCAACAACTAATCTTCCGCTTAAATACAGTCATCGCTGCCAGCTTCAAAAGCCAAATCTCTTATCTCTAAAACATACATCCACACACACATATCGTTTACTTTAACGTACTACATACATTATCCACGCCATTTGCTTCATTTCATTTCACATATCTACTTAATTACAACTCATATTCAGGTCAGTTCATTTATTTGACAACCATCCCCTAATCTACAAAAATGTTACAAGGTTTTGCATACATACCACGTATTAATGCGTTGCCTGAATTACTATACACCTTCACCATACAAACAAACATACATCATGCATATTTTATTCCACCATATTACCTTCTATCACATACGCATGACATACTTACGCATACTCAAACACATCCCGCGTATAATTCCTTTCTCCTTCCTACCTTCTACGCGTGTATACCATTCAAACATACCCCACAGCTCAGCAAACAAATAGGACTTTCCTACCACTTTTTTCTTCTAGCTTTTTTTTCCTATTTTTCTCCTCCTTTTCGTCTAGACGAAGAGCTACTGTCCGAAATATTATCATTTTATTCCTGTCACACATTTAATACAGTGACATTGCTGTTTATCCGTTGTCTTTTTTCTTCGCCTACACGAATATTTTTACCAGAACAGCAACTTTTAATGCTGACGCTGTCTTAACCCAGATTACTCCAAAACTTTTTCTTGTAATATTGCCAGCTCTTTTGTATATATAGATATATGAACTTACAAGTATATTTATGCATCATGTGATATATATTGATGTGTGTCTTTATGTATATATGTGTGTGTGTGCGCGCGCGTGTGTGTATGTATATATATATATATATATATATAATATATATATATATATACATATATATATATACAAGATTTATAAGATAGATAGGTAGATGCATATATAGATACAATGATATATACATGCTTGTGCATACACACACACACACTCACACACACACACAGAGGTTATATATGCGTGTGTGTATATATCTGCGTGCCGTTCGTGGAATTGATGAATATGTGTATGAGCGTTTGCGTGTTTGCATATCTGTTTCTGCTATTAGCAAATGCTTTCATGGAAAGAATAAATGTTAAGTAAAAAGAATTCTTATAGAGCTGCAGCTAGTCAACTTGATAGGATCAATAGAAACGGTAGCATACAGTGGAGACTTATTCTTACTGTGTCTCAAACATATATATTAGTGGCGACTTAATCAAATTATTTCTAAGGTAGAACTTAGAAATAATTCGTGTCAGAGTAAGCAGATTCTATTTTCAGTTAATTACTTACTTAATGATTAATAGTGTATTGTTACCAGATTTGTAGCTGGGACGGTCATTGTATCTTCTGTGTGAAAAATCTGGCTGCATACACGTTAGCATATGTCAGGTGCATACAATTGACAACACAGTTAATTAAGATTTATTCAGTGAGTTCTATTCAACACATGTTTACACGTGGAATTAACAGAATCATTATTAACTTTAGATGTTTTGGCCGATAAAGTTGAACTGAAAAACCCTACAACGAGGCATGAATTGCACGAAGCCGTCTTTCAGTCTTGGGAAGAGCTATCTGAGCGGAAAATTCGTGGATGTATTCAACATCAAACTCGTGTTCGGCATCAAATAGTTGACTGTCGTGGAGGTAACAGATTCGTGTGATAGATTTTGTGTTTATTTTTGTTTCATAATATATATTTTTTCGGATGCAGCCAGACTTTTCACACTGTGGTACTTTTATAAGCCCGTTTTATCCTCGCTGGGCTGTGTCACTAATGAGGCGAGATAAGCTCAAATAGTTCTTTATTCGAATTATAATACTGCACTGTGTATGTAACCAAAGACGCTTGGCTATAGTTATTATTATTGTTGTTGCTGTTGTGGTGATTTGGGCAGGGTAGTGGTGGTGGTGGTGGTGGTGGTTGTTTCTGTTGTTGATGATGGTCTCAGTATTTCAATGGCTCAGCTCAATTTTACTTAAAATTTGAAAATTGTGAGAGAAACCTTAATCTTAAGGACTTTTCGGGGAATTCCATTCAAAATGTGGTCCTACATCGAAAGTATTTTACTTCACTGGAACAGACACTCCATTCACGAAAATACCAGTGATGAATTCAAATCTCACCCACTCCGTTAGTATATAATTAATCCTTTCTACTATGGGCACAAGGCCTGAAATTTTGGAGGAGGGGGATCGTCGTAACTGGTACTTCAGTGCGTTACTGGTTCTCATTTCAACGAACTCCGAAAGGATGAAAAGCAAAGTCGACCTCGGCATAATTCGAATTCAGAACGTAAGGACGGACTATATGCCGCTTAGCATTATGCCTGTCCTGCTAACAATTTTACCAGCCCACGGCCTTTAGTTAGTATATAATTAATACAAAATAATATATGTACCTTTCTTTTTGCTCGCATCATAACCTACACAAACCAACATCGCAGCAGCAACAGGGTCGGATGACTTGCGAGAAATAGCAACCAAATCACATTAACAACGAACTCTTCTCCTTCAGGAAAAGGAAAATGCATATTTAGTAATGTATGTATAGAAAGTTTACGCCTGGAAGTATGATGGGGTGGTCATAGACGGAGCATTTGATAATGGCTCTGCTTCATCTGCACATATATATATATATATATATATATTATATATATATATTATATATATATATAAAGCAGGATGTGTGTGTGTGTGTGTGTACGTGAATGTAATTTATGCACGTCCACAAATTAGCACGCATGTCGCTCCAATTTTAGGTGGAGATTCGTCACCACCCTACCTGGGTTTTGTCATCTTATTTTTTTCCCGAGGCACCCGCGGATAGCGGTAAAAATCTATTTTCAACCATAGCTTTTACCAATTTCGAAGGTTGCTAACGTGAGTTAAGTCCTTTCTAGCCAAAGTCAAGCGAAAGTGTGTGTGTGTGAGGGAGAGAGAGAGGCTGTGTGTTGATGTATGTGTGTGTGTGTGTGTGTGTGTGTGTGAGTGTGTGTGTGCGTGTGTGAAGGAGAGAGGGTGTTTCACAACCTCTAACAAAAAAAGTAAAGAAAAAGTATGTGTAAAGAAGAGTGGGAGCGAGTTTGACAGCGTCTAACAAAAAAAAACGAGGTAAAGACAAAGTGAGAGAGAGAGGGGGAGTGTAAGTGACAGCGTTCATAAAAAATAAAATGTAAAACGTTTTGTTTTTTCTTAAACACGAGATATAGTGTTCAAATTTAGGATATTTTGAAAGACACTATATTTTATAATGAGATTATATATACTTTCTCACACAACAATTAAAATATATTTATTTTAAATCATTTATTTATTTTAAATCGTTCATCTTTCTCCCCCTCTCTCATACACATACATTACTTTGGGTGCGAAAGAGTTTTGTTTTTATTTTACGCCGAGTAAAAAAGTGCTTTGTTGACAATCCATTTATTTAACAACAGAAACAAAGAGGCAGGTAACAATCCGAGGCTTGCACCACACCCTACTCCCGTTTTACGGACCACAAAAAGGGTTTTGTAGCAGAAGCCAGAGTAGTTGATTCCACGCAAAAAAACGATTATTTTTCTTAGTGAAAATCGTGCGAGTGTTAATCTACAAATTTACCAACATTTTTCCATTCAATTCCATTTATGAACATGTATGCGTGCAAAAAACATATGCAATAGGTGTACGTACATACATGTGTGTATGTGTGTTACCTATATATATTTATATTATATTATATTATATTATATTATATATAATAGGAAGCCCAATGATAGACTAAGTTATATTAATGTAGGTTCATGCCATCCCCCTATAGTATTCAAAAATTTAGTTAAAAATATTAGTAAGAGGATTTCTAGCCTCTCATCTGATGAGGACATCTTCAATAGCGTTGCCCCAGTTTATAATAAGGCTTTAAAAGATAGTGGTTTCAGCGATAAAATAAAATATACACCTATCACTAGCCCAACAGTAAAGAAAAGGAATAATAGAAATAGGAAGGTCATCTGGTTTACGCCCCCTTACTCACCCGAGGTGGCCTTCAATATAGGTAAATATTTCCTAGCACTGATAGATAGACATTTTCCAGTTAACCATACTTATAGGAAACTCTTCAATAGACACAATTAAAATTAGTTTTAGTTCACTACCAATTTTAAAAACATAATCAAACATAACATACAAAAAACACAAGAAGAAAACAGCTGTTCATGCAGGAATAAAGAATTGTGCCCGCTAAATGGAGCTTGCATGTCCAAGACCATCATATATGAAGCTACCGTAAGCTCTATAACCACTAAAGACACCGTTTCGACGAAAAAATACGTGGGCCTTACAGAGGGTAATTTCAAGGCCAGGTTCAATAACCACACTTTGAGCTTTAGGCACTGGAACAAAAGAAAAGCGACACAATTGTCTAATCATATTTGGTCTTTAAGAGATAAAGATGTCGATTATAACATACAATGGAAGATTTTGGCCAGATGTAAGCCCTATACTAACGGCAGCGGAAGGTGCGGTCTATGCGACATGGAGAGATGGCTTATCTGGAAAAGCAGCTTAGACCCTACTACATGTCTAAATACAAGGACAGAGCTTTTCGGATCATGCCCACATGTGACTAAGTTTCTGTTACGTTTTTGGTCCCCTAAAGAAAACAGATAGAACATGCTTTCTATGTTATGTCCCAAGAAGAATTTATATATTTTTATATATTTTTTATATATTTTTTATGTATTTTTTATGTATTTTTATATAATTTTTATGACGAAAAATGCGAGCGATGTATAAGTACGCAGGCAAGCAGAGTTATAACAGAGTAATTTCCCTTTATTTAACGGTATTTTTTCATAACGTTTTCAAATAGCCAGATAACCGAAGAGATGGTGTTGTGGATTTCCACTTCGGCATCTGAAACTCAGAGTTTTATCTTGACTACCGAGTAATGTAACATATTGTATAGATAAATTTCCTCTATTTACATAATATTGAGGTC
>NC_043002.1:119444642-119454642 GCF_006345805.1 Octopus sinensis | reverse complement strand
ATTTTTACGTTGAGCAGCTTGGTACTGCTACCACCCAGACCCCGGCGGATAGAGTCCCCTATCCACTCGGGCTCTATTCCGGGTGGCAAGCCGCAAACACAAGCCCTCGTTAATTTATTTCCACAATATCTGGGAAGACACATTATTTCCTTCCCCTCGAGGAGCCGGCTTGCAAAATCACAAGCTTCTTTGGGGGAGTCAAATAGCAACCAGACCGTTGCAAATTTGACTCCCCGTGAAATAAATTTAATAGCTGGCATGTATTCTGCCAGCTCTTTCAAAATTGTGGCTTTCGGGAAGACGGTTATGGTATCGAGCGACTTTGAATAAGTCCCCAACACCACCGTCTTCCTTTCGAGCTCTTTTAGCCATGATTTGGGAGGTGTTAATTCCCACACTAATATTTCCTTTGCCATTTTTTTTAAATAAAAAGTTCAAATACAGTTCGTCAATACGTTTTCAAATAAAGAAAGATACTCAAAAAAAGAAAGAAGACACAACAGAAGGGAAGAAAAAATAAAAATAACAGTTCAAATAAAGTTCTTTTTTTATATATAATAAATGATAGCTGTGAAAAGAGAGTTCAAATCCAGGCAAAGAAATACATTTTCGGCCGAAAGGTACTCCTGGCCAATCCTTTTAATCCACGTGGACACTAACATTTTCAAATACAATTTCTCACAATTATGTGAGACAACACACACGTCTCCACCGCAAGGCAGACAAAAAGCTCCGAATCCAGTAAGGACTCCTTGCCTGTTCAAAAAAATAAAACCAACAGGCAACAAATCCTACCGGACTCAAAAAGCAAAAAGTCTTACCTTACAGTAAAGCGTCTTTCAGTTCAACTTTCGCCAGCTGCATACCAGCGTGACGACTTCAACAGGTGCGTGAAGAACACTGTTTTTGTTCTTTTTTCTTTTTAGGACGGAGCTCAAAGCTAGACGTCTTCACAGTTCAACCGGAAGCAAGCTTCTTACCGCACGGCTACGCCTGCGCCTATTATAAGATATATTGTAAGATATCGTTATCTTGTAAGTTATTTAACATCCCTTTACTCGTTTACTATACCTTTCCTGCCTCTGTTATATCTTTTATATTCTATGCTTGACCTGTTTTAACCATTAGACTGCGACCATGCTGGGGCACCACCTTCAAGAATCTTTTTAGTCAAATGAGTTGACCCTAGTATTTAATCTTTTTGTTAAGCCTTGGACTTCATTCTATCGGTTTCTTTTGTCGAGCTACTAAGTTACAAGGACGTAAACACACAAACGCCGGTTGTCGAACGGTGGTGGGGAGACAAACACAGACACGAACACACGCAATCACACACATGCGTTTATGTGTGTGTGTGTGTACGACAGGCTTCGTTCAGTTTCCGTCTACCAGATCCACTCACAAGGCGCCACGCAGTAGAACTGATCTTAGAAACACGTGATTTGAAAGCAAGCTTCTTACCACACAACCACGCCTGCACCTGATTTCTTACGAAACAGACACACCTGAGCCTATATGGAAGCACTCCGTCGGTTACGACGACGAGGGTTCCGTGAAATTAACGTGTAAGTGGCTGAGCACTCCACAGACACGTGTACCCTTAACGTAGTTCTCGGGGATATTCAGGGTGACACAGAGAGTGACAAGGCCGGCCCTTTGAAATACAGGTACAGGAAGAAAGAGTGAGAGAAAGTTGTGGTGAATGAGTACAGCAGGGATCACCACCATCCCTGCCAGAGCCTCGTGGAGCTTTAGGTGTTTTCGCTCAATAAACACTCACAACGCCCGGTCTGGGAATCGAAACCGCGATCCTATGACCGCGACACTGGGCCATTGCGCCTCCACGATTGAGCCTATAAAAATACTTGAGCTATACAATATAGTGCCAATTGTCATACCTATCGGTAAAATACTTAAGACAGGTAGTGCGTTGCCAGATACCTTACTCAGTAATATATTGTCGTTATATATGTGATATGATGCAGGTTAGCGTTATTAAGAATAGTTTGGAGGTGGAATAAGCTGCTGAATACTTCTTACTGTATTATGCTTGCTTTAGATATGTAATATTGTGCAAGAAATAGTTACCGTACAACTTGACTTTTCTATTCAGTCTGAAAGTAGTAGTTCGGAATCAGCTGTGGTTGCAGAATTCAATTACATATTATTATTTCAAGGATGTTGAGGACGGAAATGCGAAAGGAAAGATGTTTTGGTTAGAAAGGACATTATCAGAAATAGAAATGTAGCGATGTGAAAGTACGGAGAATCGATCTTCGAAATCAAATTTTTAGATATCATATTGTAACATAAACCTTGAACGAAGATGCATTCGAAACAAGATGCTTGATAAATAACCAGCATCTGCTGGAATCGCGAAAGCAAAAGGAGGAGTTAAAATGACTTTCATAATAAACTGGTGGTTATTTTGGGATAAGTTTAGAATGGAATTCTAAATCTCTGGCTACTTTTCACAAAATGAATTACCTGACCTGCAGCTAGATAAATAATATGATATCGGTGGAAGCTTCTAAAGAAAGTTTTCCTCCGCTGCTTTAGTGATAAAACGCAAGATTTGCAGCATTGGAAACGGATTACTGATACTCAATATTTTCTACATGATATGAACGTCTTTTATAAATTGGATGAAAATGATTCTAATTAAGCTTTCAGAAAAGGTTTCCTTGTTCGCTAAGAAGTTATATTCCAATTACAAGTTCAAATAGCAATCGTTTTGGCATACACACATACATAGGCGCAGGAGTGGCTGTGTGGTAAGTAGCTTGCTAACCAGCCACATGGTTGCGGGTTCAGTCCCACTGCGTGGCACCTTGGGCAAGTGTCTTCTACTATAGCCTCGGGTCGACTAAAACTTGTGAGTGGATTTGGTAGACGAAAACTGAAAGAAGCCTGTCGTATATATGTATATATATGTATGTGTGTCTGTGTTTGTCTCCCTAGCATTGCTTGACAACCGATGCTGGTGTGTTTACGTCCCCGTCACTTAGCGGTTCGGCAAAAGAGACCGATAGAATAAGTACAGGGCTTACAAAGAATAAGTCCCGGGGTCGAGTTGCTCGATTAAAGGCGGTGCTCCAGCATGGCCGCAGTCAAATGACTGAAACAAATAAAAGAGTAAAGAGTATATATGCATTCTCTTTGTGTGTATGTGTGTGACTTCGAGTGTGTGTATGTGTGCGTGAATGCGTGTGTTTGTGTATGCTTGTTTGCTTGTGTATCTGTGCATACCAGTGTAAACTGGCATATTTAATACAGGTACATTATGGAATTTAAGTTCCTAAAGCGATGTAACTCCATACGTGAGTATTCTTATCCGTACGCAAGACGTTGTAACCTGAAAATGGCGTTAGTCCAATGACAGAAACCTGTGAAACGACAGAAGGATAGACACCTGCTCACTCGTGCATTCGTGAGTTGTTATTACGATAATAACTCAGTGTTTTATAGAATGTACACTGGAATGGTAATTCATCAACATATGCATCTAAAACAGAAATATAAGTATGTGCCTTCCCGGTATATGGGATGGAAGCACTCTGTCGGTTACGACGACGAGGGTTCCGGTTGATCCGAATCAACGGAACAGCCTGCTCGTGAAATTAACGTGTAAGTGGCTGAGCACTCCACAGACACGTGTACCCTTAACGTAGTTCTCGGGGATATTCAGCGTGACACAGAGAGTGACAAGGCCGGCCCTTTGAAATACAGGTACAACAGAAACAGGAAGTAAGAGTGAGAGAAAGTTGTGGTGAAAGAGTACAGCAGGGATCACCACCATCCCCTGCCGGAGCCTCGTGGAGCTTTTAGGTGTTTTCGCTCAATAAACACTCACAACGCCCGGTCTGGGAATCGAAACCACGATCCTATGACTGCGAGTCCGCTGCCCTAACCACTGGGCCATTGCGCCTCCACTCCCGGTATATATCACCGGGAAAGCACATACTTATATTTCTGCTTCTGAAGGGTCTCTAATTTCTATTTTAGATGCATATGTTGATGAATTACCATTCCGAAAACTAAAAATGCAGTTTTGCAACTCTCCTCTTCCAATGTTGGACCCAATTTTTATCAATTTCAACTACAATTCCCACTAACAAATAGATCAAAATGATGTAAAAGTAATATTTAAGGTCAGGAGAAAAATATATTTTACAGTAACTTCGCTAATATTTTATCAGAAACATCAAATTTTAAACCTTTACAAATGAACTTTTTGACTCCTTTTGTGCAATTCTTTGTATCGTTGTATGCGAGATTGTAAGCAACGCTACTGTATATAATGCATGGCTGAATTACAAATTGTATTTGTTTCTATATAGGTCATATTGTTGGAGCTTATTTCGAAAGAATAAGCTAATATATCAAACAGTCGGAAATAGAAAGAACCTTGAAGTATGGTTAATAATTATATAAACGCTTCATACAAATGAATAATCTCAATTACATCATCAATAACTCATTTGCGAGAAAATTGTATCCTTGCACAGACGGGAAATGAATGTTTCCACGTATTGTTACACTCACTTCCGGAAGTAAAAGTAAATGTTCATTAACGTAATTTTGAATCATCAATAATATTCAACTGAAGTGGGGTTACTTAGAAAATAAAGCGATTCATGCAGCCCTATATTTATGTTCTAAATTGATGTGTTGTATTAGTGTAAGTAGAAATAGAAAAAAGTTCGTTGCTTCCACAACAATCGAATTGGTGAACAATTTCTACCTAAAGTGCAGCAGATCGCATACTTGCAATGTCTGGAGAGTCCAGAAATAGTACAAACGATAGCCCATCGGACTAAAATTGTCTTACCAATTCGCGTAACAATTGAATTACTGAATACAATTTATAATGGCCACAAGGTTTCCAATTAATACTAACTTATAATTACAGAGATGTAATAAATTGAAGTATAGTCTATTATTCTTTTTTGTTTTCCATATATTTTACCATAATAACTCTTAATCCTAGCCATGGTCAGAAACTTCCCAGACATTGCCCGTGTTTTAATGCTATCCGATAGTAATGATTAGGGTTAGGGTTATACAGAATCCACAGTACATGAATATATTACTCTCAAGTGATTATTTTCGCGTCCTCCAACTTTGAAGTAAATCATCATAGTAAATTTATACGAGGTTCTTGGATCCATTTGGAAAATTTAAATGTGCAGACACCAACCAGTTTCACAATGTCAAAGCATGGTTGTGTATAGCCACGCTTTTTTTAAAACTTACTTGTTCACAAACCACAAAATCCCTTCGGGTTACTAATAAATTACGCTTTCTGTTGCATTAAACATCTGAGATAAATAACCCTGTATGAATATTTGGTGTTCGGAAAATTGTATACAGCACTTTCGGTTAACTAAACTGGAAGATACGTATAGTACTAAACAGCCTACTCGATGAGGTTTTATCCATTCAATCATCAGAAATACATCGGTTATTTTTGCAAAGAGGGGAATCCGATCTTCACAATACCAGACATCACTTCACTTCTTAATGGCGTCTTAAATGATTTTATTATCAGAGGAGAACCAACTTGGATAATCTGTTTGTTTATATTCTAACCGTTATATTTGAAGACGTTGGAACGCTAAATGTTGGCTTATGCCAGAATACTTAAATCTGTATGTCAGTTGTTTTAACATGAAAGACTTTAATAAAATCCTCTCACGAAAGGAGAGAGAAAAGCATATTTAATTCAGATCCGAGTTTACAAATATTTTTGCTTTATGTGGGTGAGATATTAGTAGAACTAGCATGTATTACTCTTCTTTAAGGCACTTATGATCTGTGTTCAAATATCGTCAGGTTCGTTATTGTTTTCCACTCGCAAGAGGCAAAACACAGGATCTGTGAATAGGACAAGCGGACCTATTGTAAGGTCAACGGTCAGCTATTTCGTGGTTGACACTGTAAAACGACTGATAGTGAGGCAACCGTTATATCTCATCAACGTATGTCTCTAGGAACTTACTCCAATATAAAACTTCATGAATATTCTTCGGGCAAGTCATGAAACTCAGTGTGCAATTGTTAGCTGCTTTTCTATCATTGAACTACTCCACGGTTACTGATATTGGTGTCTTCTTCTTCCAATCAGGACTCACGCCATTAGCTACAAAGAATAATCTCTAATTCGAGCCTACTCTAAGCTAAGAATGCGCGTGGCAACTTGAAGATCCACCCACCACACACGATAGACTGGCAGTTGCACGTGTGCGAAAGCTACGTTGTTATCCTCATTCCATAAACGGTGGCTTTTAACGGGTGGAGAGCTGAACCATCCTGGGGTACAGAAGATTCGCAATGTAGACTCGGGTCTAAAATTTTTACCACACCATAGTGGGTTACACCATGGTTCCTCTGCTTTGTGGCAGAAGTAGAAAGAAAGAGTGAGAGAAAGTTGTAGTGAACGAGTACAGCGGGGTTCACCATCACCCCCGCCGGAGCCTGGTGGAGCTTAGGTGTTTTTGTTCTATAAACATTCACAATGCCCGGTCTGGGAATGGAAAGCGCGTTCTTACGACCGCGAGTCCGCTGCCCTAACCACTAGGCCATTGCGCCTCCACTGATGCTGGTGTTCCTGCTTCTGTTGCTGGTTTTGCTGCTGCTGTTTCTGGTGTTGCATATGCACTGGTTGAGAGATTCACTTTTTTATCGAGTGACTGATGAATTTATTGATGTGCCAAAGAAACGTTACCTACAACCAGTGCGTGTATATTTTATTGATAGAATTACCCTTCCAAAATACGACACCTTTTTAACGATGCAACATAACTTAAATAATTTTGCAAAATAAATACGAAAACAATAAATATAGATAATTTTTTTCTAAAATTTTCGTAGCTTTTGCAACTTTGTCAATGGAGTCTGAACATCCATCGACAAGGTTGCAAAAGCAACGAAAATTTTGGAAGAAAAATATAAATAACTAGCATTATGACCCGGCTTTGCCGGGTCATAGTGCTAGTGCTTGTATATATGTGTATATATATGTGTACATGTTACATGTACATCTATATATATACATCTACACATAAAATAAAAAATACAAAGTTATATCTTGATATCGCTAGTGATAACAATACTCAAAATATAGAGTACAATTCCAACAGACTGGAATTGTAGGCCCGTCTCTAGCATTTTCAATCAATTGTATTTTGTCCTCCCTCTTGTATAGAAGTATGGCTACAATCGAGCCTACCTCTACTTCTGGGGGACATTTTAAAATTTTTATCCGGAACATCCTACGTCCTATATATAAAGGTAAAAATAAAATATTTCCTCTTTGCAAGGTTCGAGTCGAGTACTCCCTTGCACGCTCCGTTGACTCGAACCTTGCTTCTATTGTGGCGAATTTATCGCCTCTAGTTAGATACTTGATATCTTTCATAGTCGCACCAAGACACTTTTCAATGGTGCTTTCCTTCAGGTGTTCAAATCTTATTTTTTTCTCTACATTGTATACTTTATAGACAATAGTCTTTTCTTTAATTTTATTTTTTATTTCATTTGGTGGTGTTATCCTAGATTCACCGTCTTTGTCGGTGATCAATCTGAAATAGGTTTGTATTTCTTCCATTTTAATTTTAATGAGTTCGCGCCCGCCGACGGCTGCAGCGAAATTCATTTTTGGACTTTCTTCTATCGAAGACATTTTAACAAAAATGCTTCCGTATAAACGGTGAAAATATTGTCAATTTCCCCAAACAGGGACACAATTCAATTTTTAAACAATAACCAAAGCTCCTTCTCCCAAATGTGGAGGGTTACGGTTTACAATTATTTAACAAATGCAACACAACAAACGAGGAACCAACAAACTTGATTACAATAGTTAAACAGTAATAATAATAACAACAAACCTTACGGTGAATCAAAAAGCAGTACTCAGTTGAAGCTATAGTCCTTTATGGATCAAAAATAAACCAATAGCAGTACTCAGTAGAAGCGGCTATTCGAGAAAACAGACATTAGATACAGCCAAACTTCATATAGATACTTAATGCTAGCTAATTAGCAGATAATCTAATGTAAAAGCCGTGGTAAAGGGTATGTTCACACCTCCATCTGGACTATTCCATTTCTGCACTTAAATTTTTATTCCCATTCATGTGAAACCACTTATTCAAGTTCAAGTCATTGATGAAATTTTATACCAATTGCTATTTTTTACTTTTAATTGTTGTTACGATTTAATTATTATATAATACTTTAGTTTGATTTTAATTATTACTTACTGCATATAGTTCAATTGTTATTATTATCTCTAATTTTTATTGTTAAAGTGAAAGTATCTGACATAAAATAGAGAAACGTTTTTGTTTCACTTTTAACACGTAATACTGAAATAGTGGAGAAGATATGATATTTCTATGGGCTCGCCCTAGACAGGAAGCTGAACATTCTTTTTGCCCATGAAACTACATGGACCCTAAGTAAGGCATGTGTAAAATTTGAATGAAATTGGTTGTGTAGTTCTCAAGTTTTAGGGAATCATAGTGGAGAAGATATGATATTGCTGTGGGCTCGCCCTAGGCAAAAAGTTAAGAATTGATTTCGCTGATGGCACTCCCCGGACCCTAAGTAAGGCATGTGTAAAATTTGAATGAAATTGGTAGTGTAGTTCTCAAGTTTTAGGGAAACACACAGACAGGCAGACAGACAGACAGAGAGACAGTCACACATTCTCAGTTTTATATAGAGAGAGATAAATGAGCAGAAATCGAACAATATGACCCTCCCCAGACACAACATAATTTGCGTCATCACATGAATTCACGTGAAAATTCGTGCAAACCAGATACAAAAACAAAATGAATATAAACGTACCTATTTATATAACACTGGCGTTTTTCCTCAACCTGTTTCCTTTATCCTCAATATATGTGCCTGTGCGCGCGCGTGTGTATATATACTCTTTTACTCTCCTACTTGTTTCAGCCATTTGACTGCGGCCATGCTGGAGCACCGCCTTTAATCGAGAAACTCGACCGCGGGACTTATTCTTTGCTAGCCCAGTACTTATTTTGCCGAACCGCAAAATAAGTGACGGGGACATAAACACACCAGCATCGGTTGTCAAGCAATGCTAAGGGAACAAACACAGACACACAAACACACAAACACACACACACATATACATATATACATATATACGACGGGCTTCTTTCAGTTTCCGTCTACCAAATCCACTCACAAGGCTTTGGTCGGCCCGAGGCTATGGTAGAAGACACTTGCCCAAGATGCCACGCAGTGGGACTGAACCCGGAACCATGTGGTTGGTAAGCAAGCTACTTACCACACAGCCACTCCTGCGCCTATAATATATGGATATTATTTTATTAAATCCGAAAAAAGTCTCCAGAAGCATCAGGAATTATTGCTCAGAGTTTCACATAATCGCTCATCAGACATTTCATGTGATAATACAAACTGGTATGAACGGTTACACCAAACTCTGAGTAAAAGTTTTATTCTCAAGCCTTTTTCAGTTTTAACAAAATGGTATTTTATTCTGTTTTTGGTGCTCGAGAATTTATTTCTGCCCTCTTTTGCAACTATGTGATCATTTGTGTGTGTGCGTGTGCATATATATATATCCTCCAGATACTTTCCACTCTTCGCCAGCAGGGTTGTATCATCTGCATAGCGAAGGTTATTAATATGTCTTCCTCCAATGCTGCTATCCTCCAGGCCTGCATTCCTCATGACCTTTTCACCAATGGAGAAGTTCTTAAGCAGATAAGGACGAAAATGTCGCTAGAAGTTGGGATCACCAAGCGTAGATTGGCATATTTCGGTCATATTATGCGGAGAGAATCCCTTGAGAAGGACATCATGCTCGGAATGGTCAGTGGCAAGAGAGGAAGAGGCCGACCAAGAACCCGCTGGCTTGACACCATCAGGAGTGATACTGGAATGGACATGGCCAGTCTGAAGGAAGCGGCCCAGGATAGAACTGACTGGAGGA
>NC_043002.1:119427142-119442142 GCF_006345805.1 Octopus sinensis | reverse complement strand
TTCTTTTTGTCTTTCCAATTGCCTTGGTTTAGCTAAAGTCTTGAGGGTTTGTTAGTGTATATGTATATATATATATGTATATATGTATGTGTTTGTGCATGTGTGTGTAATAGACAGATAGACAGACTGACTGACAAGCAGGCAGGTAGAAAGACAGACAGACAGACAGACAGACAGATAGACAGATAGATAGATAGATAGATAGATAGATAGATAGATAGATAGATAGAATAATAGATAGATAGATAGATAGATAGATAGATAGATAGATAGATAGATAGATAGATAGATAGATAGATAGATAGATAGATGTGAGAAAGAAAGTAAGAAAGAAAAAAGAAAGAAAGAAAGAAAGAAAGAAAGAAAGAAAGAAAGAAAGAAAGAAAGAAAGAAAGAAAGAAGGTGAGCGTGAGTGTCCTTCACGGTGCTTTGCGAATGAAGTGACTGATATTTGCAGTATGTTGTACGTCTGCGTAGGGGCTCCTTCACTGAAAATAACGTTATCTCCCGCATATTTTAAAAATCCCTAGCTTTAACTCGGAGTTGATTCTGACTCTTTGCCAAACAAACCTGCGACCCACTTAGTAGGAACGATCATATGACACTGCTGTTGCAAATTTCCAAGGGCCCATCCGAAAACGGCATTCGGCTGATTACCAAAGCTGCAATTACTTACACCTTGCAGTTCAACGACTCTTTCCCTTCTCTGTAATGTCTCCTATTATTCCGACAATTTCTGCATCTTCTGTATTGTACTCTTTTACTCTTTTACTTGTTTCAGTCATTTGACTGCAGCCATGCTGGAGCACCGCCTTTAGTCGAGCAAATCGACCACAGGACTTATTCTTTGTAAGTCCAGTACTTATTCTATCAGTCTCTTTTTGCCGAACTGTTAAGTAACGGGGACGTAAACACACCAGCATCGGTTGTCAAGCAATGCTAGGCGGACAAACACAGACACACAACACATACACACACACACACACACACACACACACACACACATATATATATATATATATATATATATATATATATATATATTATATATATATATATATATATACATATATACGACAGTTTTTATCAGTTTGAAAATTTGTTGGTAGATTTCAGCAAGAAAAACGTAGGCACGTTAGGAATTATTGTAAGGTTGTGCTGGCCTGGATACGAAAAAATGGAAAAAAGGTTTAACATAGCATCTGAAAGATCATTATCAGTACAGGTGACAAGAGGAGAAAGGACAAGTGGGACAGGTTTGCGTCAGAGAAGGAATAGTTTGTTGGCCGTTATATGTAACGGTAAAATAAGCAAAAGTACAAAAGACAGTATTTGTGTGTTATTAAAGAGAGCATGTTCGGAAGCGCTTAGATAGTAATAGATCTATTTTCTAATAGATAGGCTTTCTACAGAATTTAGCCTTGTACATTTTTGTGTAGAAGCACCAGTTCCAGATAGACAATATAGATATTAGTTGTGATTTGTTGAGGCCCAAAGTATCTTCTGATTCTGAAAAAGAGGTAAGCCTGAGAGTGAGATACATAACTGAACCTTTCTGTACATAAAATCTCCACCAGCCCTTGTTTAAATACTGAAGTCTAACAGAAAACTTCGTTCGTGAAGATAAGATAGAGAGAAGTGTAAGTTCGTTAGAAGGTCCTCATATCAGATACAATTTAAAATTTCAATCAAGAGGCAAATATTCTACAATCCTGTTTGCTGTTCAAGTATGCCCTTTGTATTTTAAGGCTCTTTTACAGTTGTTACAAAGGGACTGAGACCAGTCACTTGGTGATTACTAATGTTTATTTCCTCCTGGTCTTATAGCTGCTAAAGCTAAACCTAGTCGTAAGTTTGATGTGCAAGAACATAATGTAGTTTCTAGTTGACTTCGAAGAAACACATTTGCTGTCAAAAGTAGTCGACATAAAAGTGGTGGAACTCCAATTATGAAGCTATTATGATGGCCGGAGAATTTGGAATGGATTAATGTGTAATTTAAATAGCTACTGAGTATAATGGTGGCTCCTCTGTTGGTGTATTGTGAAGGTTCTAAAGTTATAGTGATAGCTAATATAACTCTTTTACTCTTTACTCTTTTACTTGTTTCAGTCATTTGACTGCGGCCATGCTGGAGCACCGCCTTTAGTCGAGCAAATCGACCCCGGGACTTATTTTTTGTAAGCCCAGTACTTATTCTGCCGAATCGCTAAGTGACGGGGACGTAAACACACCAGCATCGGTTGTCAAGCATTGCTAGGGGGACAAACACAGACACACGAACGCACACACACACACACACACACACATATATATATATATATATATATATACATATATACGACAGGCTTCTTTCAGTTTCTGTCTACCAAATCCACTCACAAGGCATTGGTCGGCCCGGGGCTATAGCAGAAGACACTTGCCCAAGATGCCACGCAATGGGACTGAACCCGGAACCATGTGGTTTGTTAGCAAGCTACTTACCACACAGCCACTCCTGCGCCTATTGTTAAAGAAACAACATCTGACATATTGACAATAAACTAGGTTAGCAGAATAGCAATGTGTTAGAAGGTTGAGTTGACGCGAAATTAATGTTTTTACAGTTTCGATAATTGACGAAATGTAGTGTCAAAAGACACCACAATCTTCTATTTATGGTTTTGTTTTATGTTTATTTCATCAGCTACACTAGAAAATATTATAAATAGCTCTCTTCAGTCAACAACTAAAAGGTATTTTACCTTATTTTATGTAAATTTCAAAACGTCTTAATTTCCGTCATCGACGCATTCCGATACTTCACATCAAACGAACAAGACATGGACATCATGTAAATTTACAAACAGAACACTTAGCAATCGAATCTGAAGGCTCTGCTAGAAAAATTCCTCTTTCTTTTACTTATGACAAGCACCTATTTTATGAGATACGAAGTAGTGAGTCAGAATTGACAACGAAAGTGTTTGCCTATGACAGGTGAAAGAATATAACATTCCGTTTAAAATGTTTTCTGCATTTACTTATTTTTTTTTTATCTCTGACCTACAATGTATAAAATATTGTTACTCGAATAAAGATTGCTGATATTTAGCTTTTCAAAATGTTAGAAAAGTTAAAAATCAATATTTATCTTCAGAAAAAATATAAGAAAGGCTAACTTTTATTATATTTAGCAAAAATACTTTCTTTTGAAATGTTCCTAGATTATCTTTGTATATTTTATGTTTGTTAAACATAATAACACATTTCACTAGCATGTAGTCTTCCCAATGCTTATTTTACAATTTTTTTGAGATTATTTGTCACCCTGATAAAATGTTTCCTTAGATTTATCAGTCTGGTCTGTAATCTTACAAACAACTAATAACATACAAAAACTTCATGGCACCGTGCTTCTTTCAAAAGGTAATTTGTCTGAGCTAAATATATTTACACTTTATTTAATACTTGTTTCTTTATAATCGGATGTTTAGTACGAGGTAAATGGGCCTCTATAATGCAGAGAAATTTTATATGGGAGTAGGATGTGAAGTTCATATTTCATATGGCTTTAGTAACAAAGATAAAAACAATCTACCTTTTCAAATGAGTATTCACTTGTAGAGTGAATGTCATTTTATACATCTAGCGATCTACAGAAACTTTAAATTAGAGACTTAAAGGCCTTATAACTCGAATAATATCTTAGTAGGATCTGAGAGTAGTACTAATTACCAATTCTAATTAGAAGTTTTAACATCTTCTTTTCTACATTTTTCTAATTGTTAGTAGTTTTTTATATAAGATTTTATCTTATACATGCTTATAACAAACATTTTACTTATTTTACTTGCTTGCTTTAGCAGGCTATCATTTCGAGATGATGAATATTCGTTAGAAATATATATTTTTTGACTCCCCCAAAAGTTTGAATTGTTGTACTTCGACTTATTCTTTCTCATATATATATACAGTTAGTGTTTTGTGTTTGTGTTGCTCCCTCTATCCACTGCTTAACAACTGTTGTTGGTCTATTTACGTCCCAAGTTACGTAGCGATTCAGTAAAAGAAACCGGTAGAATAAGTACTAGGCTTTAAAATATGTACTGAGACCGTTTAGTTTGACTAAGCTCTTCAAGGTGTTACTCCAGCGTGGTTGCAGTCCAGTGATTGAAACAAGTAAAATATTTCCAACACAGTTGACTGTCTTCTCTGTTAAATGTGTCCGATATGTGCCACGGGTTAGTATGACAAGTCGCAAACGTTAAACTTAGTTTTACTACCATGGTGTTTGTCCACGCTCCAGCACATATTGCATACCGACGAATTTATTGTGCAATGTAGTCTTTTTCGGTCTACCCAGCTTAATACTGGTTTCGAATTCGGGCACAAGGTCAGCAATTTAACAAGATAAGTCGATTATATCGACCCCAGTACTCAACTGGTACTTATTTTATCGACTTCGAAAGAATGAAAGGCAAGGTCGACCCCGGCGACATTTAAACTCAGTACGTGCAGACGGCCGAAATACCTATTTCTTTACTACCCACAAGGGGCTGAAACAGAGAGGACAAACAAGGACGGACAAACGGGTTAAGTCGATTATATCGACCCCAGTGCGTAACTAGTACTTATTTAATCGACCCCGAAAGGATGAAAGGCAAAGTCGACCTCGGCGGAATTTGAACTCAGAACGTAGCGGCAGACGAAATACCTATTTCTTTACTACCCACAAGGGGCTAAACACAGAGAGGACAAACAAGGACAGACAAACGGATTAAGTCGATTATATCGACCCCAGTGCGTAACTAGTACTTATTTAATCGACCCCGAAAGGATGAAAGGCAAAGTCGACCTCGGCGGAATTTGAACTCAGAACGTAGCGGCAGACGAAATACCTATTTCTTTAATGCCCACAAGGGGCTAAACACAGAGGGGACAAACAGGGACAGACAAACGGGTTAAGTCGATTATATCGACCCCAGTGCGTAACTAGTACTTATTTAATCGACCCCGAAAGGATGAAAGGCAAAGTCGACCTCGGCGGAATTTGAACTCAGAACGTAGCGGCAGACGAAATACCTATTTCTTTACTGCCCACAAGGGGCTAAACACAGAGAGGACAAACAAGGACAGACAAACGGATTAAGTCGATTATATCGACCCCAGTGCGTAACTGGTACTTATTTAATCGACCCCGAAAGGATGAAAGGCAAAGTCGACCTCGGCGGAATTTGAACTCAGAACGTAGTGACAGACGAAATACCGCTAAGCATTTTGCCCGACGGGCTAACGATTCTACTAGCTCGCCGCCTTCGCACCCAAACCAATATTAATCTCTAGTCATATCAGATGTAATCGACTTCATGTTTTTCTACGCTAAATGTATTACACTCGACCTACTGACTGTCTCTTCTTTATCACATTAACATGTGTATCCCTCATCACACACATAAAGATCTTCTAATACACCCACCACAAAGATTGACCTTTGTGACCTACCACGCATCCAATGAAATTTCAGATACGCCATAGTAAACACCAACAGCAATGGCGTAGTAACTGCTGTAGTTATTCCTTTCGAATCTTAAACGAAAAGACTCTTGAATCTTCAGTTTTTGTGAACGTCTTTGTTGTGTATTTAATGATTTGTCTTCCTAAAAGCCTCACAACTGAATAAACATGTATTTCTGAAGCCAATCTAATCTAATTACAGTAATTAAGCGTGAACGTGTTCATCAGTAAAATGCAAAACTTGTTTTCCGGGTGTTTTCTCCAAACTTTGGTTAGACAACTACGCTGCACATAAAAATATCAAAACAATTATGACTCTGGGCAATTTTTGAAGAAATCACTTAACAAGTTCTTCATTCATATTCCAATTAAATTCCTTTCTCATTAAGATTTTAATATGACTAACTGTAATTAGCTAATTGAATCAAATTTGATAACAGAGAGATTTTCCTGGGGCTACCAGACCCTCGTCATTTTATTGAAGAGAGCTTCAAAGAAACTATTCAATTAATTTAATTATCGATGACTATAGATTGTAGACTATGACATGCTAGCTTTCGATCCTTTCATCGGGTGTTCAAGTTTGAACTCCATATTGCCATTATATATGTGTGTGCATGTTTGTGTATTTGTATGTATGTGTGTCGGTGTGCCTATGTGTGTATACATGCATACATACATACATACACACTTTATACAGAAAGGTAAAATGTTAAGATTTACATTATACAGACACTTATGTTTACTATATGAGTGTGGTTGTATATGCATGTGCATATATATATATATATATGTATGTATGTGTATATATATATATACACATACATACATATGCGTACATACACACATACATATTATACATACATACTTACATACATACATACATATATATATATATATATAATATATATACATATATATATATATATATATATATATATATATATACACATATATATGTATATATATATATACATATATATGTATATATATATATATATATATATATAATATATATATATATATATATATATATATATATATATAATATATATATATATATCTACATATATATGACGAGCTTGTTTCAGTTTCCATCTACCAAATCCACTTACAAGGTTTTTGTCGGTCCAAGGCTATATTAGAAGACACTTCTCCAAGTTGCTACGCAGTGGGACTGAACCCGGAACCATGCTTCTTACCACAACCACTCCTGGTACGTATGTGTGTGTGCGTGTGTATCTGTGTGTGTGTGTGTGTGCCATTGTGTTTGTGTTGTATTTGTCCCCCACCACCGCTTGATAACCGGTGTTGGTTACTTTACCCCCCCCCCCGTAACATTGCAGTTTCGGCAAAAAATTATTGGATAGATCTGTTCGATGAAATCTTTTGACGCACTGTCCCAGCATGCATGCAATCCAATAACTATAACAAGTAAAACATAAAAGATATTACATCAATAATAGATTAAGTTAAATTATTAACTCCTTCCTCTATCTGTATACATTGGGATATTTCAATTAAGCACTGTAAGTTTATTCCCCTTAAATTATGTAGTTTCCTAGGTGGCGAGCTTAGCGGCATTTCGTCCGTCTTTACGTTTTGAGTTCAAAAATCTGCTGGGGTCCACTTTGCTTTTCACCCTTCGAGGATTTATAAAATAAGTACCAGTTGAGAACTGGGATCGATTTAATCGACTTAGCCCCTCCACCGAAATTGCTGGCCTTGTTCCAAAAGTACACATTATGTACTTTCCTAATCTCAGTAGATGTATTACATTTTCCATATATAGATCGAAAGTCCAACTATAGTTAACTACTTCAATCAGTTTTTACTTTGAGTCAGCTCCTCAAGATTTCATCAGTAATCGAGTAATGGGTCCTCCCAATAAATTCCACCATTCATCTGAAAGAAAGAAGTTACGCAACAATACTTAACATTTACCATTGATTCTTAGTATTACCTTGCTTCCTACTTTTTTTATTAGATAATTTTTTTTATTTCTGTATTCTTTCGTATCTCGAATACTTTCCGACGTTAAATTGTAAACTTAATATCTTTCTAATATCAAAATCCTTGATACGTTCATTCCTTACTTGCTTTCATAGCTGAGTGAACTCATGACTTTATTTCCTCCATGACGTCATCAAGTTTAACATTTGTGGTATGATAACTTTCTGAATATCATACTATACGGACATCATCAATCATTTGGTGACGATGCCATTACTGCTAAGATCATCTCTTGACACTTCCGTTCCTTTATAACTTACTAACTCAAGTCTGCAGATATTATGATTTAGCGATCTCAACTTCAATACGTTCATCAGACTGCAATTTAATAGTACATCTCTTTAGAAAAATCTTCCTAGTCTTGAAGACAGCTATTTCTCCTAGACGTATGCTTATCTCTTACTTGGACTTTCAATAGACATACATAAATACACACACACACTTATATATATATATATACGTATAACTATATCACTGTCCTATATAATTTAGCCGACAACCGCAAGTTTGTCAGACAAAAGCAACTATTATCTCTGCTCGACCTTAACGACCAATTATATCCAACATTATAAAAGGTGGAAAACATTTACTTCAAAGTCCATTTCCGGTTTAATCTCGATTAAAGGACAAAGATATATGTACATATGTCTATATTTACGATCTTCTTCTCAGAAAGAGAACAGGGCGGAGATCAAAACATTTATAATCTGAAATTATTGATTTCCAATAAATAACACTGGAAATTATAAATATTGGTAAGTGACTTACCGTTTTTTTTCATCCCTTATTATATGAATATATGAATAGATACGCTTTACTTCGAACCAAAGCTCTATTAATTAGGGTTTTGCTCTATTAGCGTTATTATTAGCAGTGCTTATGCATTGTCGAAAACACACATGGCATTGTATTCCACATCATGTATCGGTCAGTATGTTTTTTTTATGAAAGTCAAAGAGTGAACTAATAATATGATATGTATATTATGCATACATGGTGTGTGTGCGTGTGCGTGTATGTGTTCATGTGCGTGTGTATACATGCACAAACATGTGTGTGTGTGCGTGTGTACATATAAATATATGTATACTTACGCGTCTGTTCGAGTGTGAGTGCACATGTATATATGTGTGTGTGTATAATAATAACATTAATAATAATAATAATAATAATAATAATAATAATAATAATAATAATAACAATAGCAATAACAATAACAATAATAATAATAATAATAATAATAATAATAATATAATAATAATAATAATAATAATAATAGTTAATAATAATGATAATAATAATAATAGTAATAATAATAATCATAATAATAATAATAATAATTAATAATAATAATAATGATAATAATAATATTAGGAAATATTATTCCAAACTTACAGGGAAAAATTCAATTTAGCAATACTAAATCAAATTTCACAATATATAATATATGTATATAAATTAGAGAAGAACCACCATGTAGCAATTCAACAATGAAATTACAATGATATGATTAGATTATACCATATAGAAAAAAATTAAATATACGATCAAACATATACCAATATAACTGAAGGCGTAAATTTTGCATGAATGGTATATGATAACAGAGGTAAGATTAACGTAATGTAGTGAGTTGAAAAAAATCTCTCTCCTATTTTTAATTAACTCTAATCAATTAAGGCAAAGAAGACACTGTAACTGAGATAGAATGGATACCAACAGTAGTTTTGATCTTTGACAAGCTGGTAAGTAAAGCGACAACTCCAGATATATATTCTTATCTTCGTAGACCTCCTTATTGAAGCAAAATTTTAACAATGCTTGCCTGGTCTCAGAGGAGTGAGGGATATAAAAATTTTGATTGTATGAATATTGCTGGATTCGACAGTTTAGAATACGAAATGAGGAAGCATCAGAGTGTGTGACATCGTCTGTACGAAGACCATATAACTGTTCTTCATTCAATTTTTAATTAATATAGAATTCTGAGAGGTCTTTATTGCCTTCTTTGGTGAGATTTAAAACCCTCATAAATATGCGTACGTCATACAGAGAAGTTGGTGATATTTCTTTAACTTCCTATTTCTTTGAACGATTATCGAGCAAAATATTTATTTTTCTCAATTAATTTGGTAGGCGAAAATTTAAAACGTCGTAAAGATGGTAAAGTTGTTAGTCTAATTGCTGAAGATCTAAACCCTTCTGCGTGAATCTTTTTATTTTTGCATGTCTGGGATTGTGTGCATGTGAATCATGTGTGTAGATGTCTACGCTTATCACTATGTAACAGATTATATAAATGCATCTAAATATGCGTGTGTATGCGATGCATACACACACACACACACACCATGTATGTATATATATCATCATCATCATTTAATGTCCATTTTCCATGCGGGCATGGGTTGAACGGTTTGGTTGAAGATTGGTTAGCTGAGGTCTCAATCTGATTTGACATGGTTTCTACAACTGGATGACCTTCCTAACACCAACCACTTCAAGACTGTAGTAACTGCTTTTTGCATACGAGGAGTTTTCGTCAGGTAGGCTCAGAATAACAAGTATTCACTCTAAATAGTCAATTTGGTATGCCAGTAAAATTCCGGTTTGAACTGCGATTGAACTACGGATCTTGTAACTGCCTTCTTGAATCGGGTAGAAGTGGCTTCCCCTTTCCTAACCTCTCACAAAATCACAACACTATGGATGACTTAGTAAATGTGCTATCCTGGTCCGTAGAAACGATATTGTGCAGGATATTAAATGCCATTAACATTCCACTGGTGACATTCCAGCCAAAATGCTATAACTCTTATATCGCTAACAACTGTCTGCAAGACATTTCGGACAGAATTGAGACCACCGAGAGAAGGGAGTTTGATGGTGCAGAAAAAGAAATGTAGAAATGCACTTACACCACTACTACCGGAAGTTTTCGTTGGCTATTGATATATTTTTGTGTTATTTTACACAGTACATCCATGAGAGGTACAATCTCCGAACAAATACCGCAGTAAACTTGACTTTCCTAGACGCATTTGCACTAAGTGTGATACACAGATTACTATTTTAATCCAATACTACTTCTGGTGTATATAACGAGAGTGTGTCTGCTTGTGTGTATCTGCTTATATTTTGTAGCAAACCTGAAATTATCAATAGTGTAAGAAACTTCATACGTCCAATTTTCTATATATATTTGCATTACAATAAAAACAGATGTCATTATAACTTCATACAAAATGTTTTACATAGAAAAATTTATTCCAGTTAAATTTAACAAAATGTCGTCCTACTTATTCAGTACGTATTTGTTGCGATACTCAGATCAACAACTACTAACAAAGACATGAAGTACAATAACAGAAACTTGGCATCTGTATACAGGCTGGCAAACAAGCAAATTATCGCATAATGTTGCTAATCTAGTCATGCAGAACGAACCCCATACCAAATCAGAGATTTTACTCTTCCTTTAAAACTCCTTTTGTGCTTTGCTTTCAATACTAATTCTCTCTGCAAACAGGAAATAACATTAAGGCCTAGATTGACAAGAATTGTCAATCTAGGTCTTAATACATATTTTCTTAAGCAGTTACAATCTTTCGCTTTTACAAGCTTGACGCCTGAAAATAGATTATTTCCTTCAAGCCAATGCATTTCACCGAGTAGTTAAGATTGGTATTGCATCTACACATATACATACACACACCACTTACACAGACACATATATGTTTGTGAATATGTTTTTATTATAAATATCTAAATTTTTGACCACACACACATACACACACAGACATATATACATATATATATATATATATATATATATATACACTCAATATAAAATAGTGTACATTTAAACACAAGAGAGACTGCCGTCAACAAGCCCTTTTACACGCTAGAAGTAGTCAAAATGACCAAAACCACATTTAAGGGCAATCTTCAAAAAGAATGAAAAATAAAAACTTTTACCTTGTTATTTTATTACGGTCGCACCTAGGTTTCAAAATTGTTTGAGCAAATGAAATAATTTGCTAAGCGAATTTTTCATCAGTGACCGCGCCATAACACAAACATATAATTAAGAGACGAATAACTCGAATCTCATCGTTATACATTATAATTTTTGAAACTCACCGACTGAAACTGCGCTTGCGCGGTGATTTTGAAAAGTTATAATGTATAACGATGAAACACAGATAAAAATATCCTTGCATCTATTGTTAAAACCAAATCTGTTCAGAAATACATTGATAAAATTTATTCAGTGGAAGCTTGAAGATGCCTTATATATAAACAAGTTATAAACGTCTGTTTATGCATGTCTATGTTTGTTTATAATGATACTCAAACACACATATACATGTGCACGTCACACACACACACATACATACACACACACGCACACACAACCACACACATACACACACACATACATACACACACACGCACACACAACCACACGCATACACACACACATACATACACACACACGCACACACAACCACACACATACACACATACATACATACACACACACGCGCACACAACCACACACATACACACACACATACATACACACACACGCACACACAACCACACACACACACACACACATACATACACACACACGCACACACAACCACACACATACACACACACATACATACACACACACGCACACACAACCACACACATACACACACACATACATACACACACACGCACACACAACCACACACATACACACACACATACATACACACACACGCACACACAACCACACACATACACACATACATACACACACACGCACACACAACCACACACACATACATGTAATGCTGCATACTGAAATGTAGGTTACTTTATCGGAGAACAGCTTTTCCCTATAGACCATATATGTAAATATCACATTTCTTCTAACGATTATAACTAGACTACTAGACTACTGTGATACAAATTATGGAGCTACTTGCACAGAGAAACAGGATTAGGTCACTTAGAATATGGAAGTCAAAGGACGGAGTGGTAATAATTATTATTAAAACGATGAGTCGAACAAGGAACACTTTGTTTCATCTGAAGACTCATGATCGTAAGGTTGTGAGTTCGATTCCCGGCGACGCGTTGTGTCCTTGAGCAAGACACTTTATTTCACGTTGCTCCAGTCCACTCAGCTGGCAAAAATGAGTTGTACTTGTATTTCAAAGGGTCAGCCTTGTCACTCTCTGTGTCACGCTGATTATCCCCGAGAACTACGTTAAGGGTACCCGTGTCTGTGGAATGCTCAGCCATTTGCACGTTAATTTCACGAGCAAGCTGTTCCGTTGATTGTATCAGCTGGGACCCTCGTCGTCGTAACCGGCGGAGTCTTTAAGTAAGAAGGTAGATAGGTAGGTAGGCAGGCAGGTAGATAGATAGATAGATAGATAGATAGATAGATAGATAGATAGATAGATAGATAGATAGATAGATAGATAGATAGATAGATAGATAGATAGTTAGAGGAACAAAAGGGACTGTAGTGAAGATAATGGTGATAAAGTTGGTTATGCAGTCGATGTGCAAAAAGTACTATGTATGATGATCATAGTAGGGATTATAATAATAACAATAATAACAATAATAGTCCGTTCTACTATAGGCACAAGGCCTGGAATTTTGGTGAGATGGGGGCAATCGATTACATCGACTCCAGTACTCAAGTGGTACTTATTTTATCAACCACGGAAGGATGAAAGGCAAAGTCGACCTCGGCGGAATTTGAACTCAGAACGTAAAGACGAACGAAATACCGCTAAGCATTTTGCCCGGCGTGCTAACGATTCTGCCATCTCGCCGGCTTAACAGTAAAAACAACAGCAGCAGCAATAGCATCATCAACAACAACAACACAGAAGAAGAAGAAGAAGAAGAAGAAGAAGAAGAAGAAGAAGAAGAAGAAGAAGAGAAGAAGAACAGAAGAAGAAGAACAACAACAACAACAACAACAAGAATGGTGGAAGGGGCGATAGGAGGTAGCCTAGTCATAAGGATAGAAAGGAGTATGTAAGGCTTTCACTATGGACATGACAATCATATAAACATATACAAACCAGTGCGTGCACTCGCACATTAATATGAATATGTATATATTTGCAAATGTGCAAAAACATATTCAAAACCAAGCGCAAGCTCGTACACGCACAGACCCATACACACACACATACATATACACACAGAAGCACACACTCACGAAAGAGGTGATGGTCATGGATATTTTAATAATAAAATATAAGGCGGCGAGCTGGCAGAAACGTTAGCACGCCGGGCGAAATGCGAAGCCGTATTTCGTCTGCCGCTACGTTCTGAGTTCAAATTCCGCCGAGGTCGACTTTGCCTTTCATCCTTTCGGGGTCGATTAAATAAGTACCAGTAACGCACTGGGGTCGATATAATCGAATTAATAAGTTTGTCTGTCCTTGTTTGTCCCCTCTATGTGTAGCCCCTTGTGGGTAGTAAAGAAATAGGTATTTTAATAATAACGACAGTGATAATAAACACGCATGCGTGCCTGATAGATGCAACTCGATTCGATCAAATGCCATCTTTTGAGTGTTCTTTTAAAAGAGATCAGTACGGATGTGGCTGTCCAGTGTTGCGTGTGACCTATACCATTTTGCTCGGAGATGTCAATGATGGATGCTTCTTGCAGCAGGTGTTCAGAAAGAGCTCACCACCAACGCTGACGCACGCCTTCATTCCATCATAGGAGTTCTCATGGAAGGTGTAGTCTTTCCCGGCTACGGCAAAACATAGTATGCAGCACATAACAGAGATATCTAATATCGAGTGGCGCCTGTGCCTGAAGCTTATTAAAAGAAAGAAATACATTACCCAGAGTAATCTCACTCTCTGAAGAACATGCATTTGACCAAAAAAGAACTTCCCTATATCATTGGATACAGAAATAAAATTGCAGGTTTTAGATCAGCGTTTTCCATCTAAACAAAGATTGTGGCTGTCTCTCTCTCTCTCTCTCTTTCTCTCTCTCTCTTTCTCTCTCTCTCTTTCTCTCTCTTTGTCTTTCTCTCTCTCCCTCTTTCTCCCCCCTCTCTCTCTCTCTCTCTCTTACAGCTATTGGATGGCCAATGACTCTATTGAGTTCATTGTCTCTTTGACAGGGGTTTATTTTTCATTTTGTTGGGTATCCAACTAGAACCATCTACTTTATATGCAGTTTCTTGAGTTAACAATACTCCACTGAATGCTTCGCAATGTAAACAGCATTTTTCGTGAACGATTAAGTAACGAAAGCTGTGTCTCTACAAAATTTTAAAACAACCTATTAATTATTTGATTCAATTTATAATTTTATGATTTCGGTTTTTCCTTTAGACCGGTTGATTTCGAATTATCACCACTAATACATCTGAAAATATGTTAACAAAAATACTCATACATGTAGATTCAATATCACATACGCACACGCATCTATATAAA
>NC_043002.1:119377142-119422142 GCF_006345805.1 Octopus sinensis | reverse complement strand
TATTGATGACGATGAGAATCAATACTGTTGCATAATAGATGATGCATTACCTGAAGACATTCGAATAATGGATAAAGAGATCAATAGATTTAATTATCAGATCTCTCGATGAATAACGAGAAAACAACTAACTGTTCTTCTAAGAAGGCTTATAGCCTCCTCGAAACTAACTTTAAAATAGAAACTGAATTATTAATAGCCGAAGAATCGAATCATCATGGAAGTGAATTTCAGAATGAATATTGTTTGATTTTTAAGAAGTTGGTGGGGTGGGATATTGAAGTCATGAAAGCCTAGAAATGATATTGCTTGGGGCTACGCCTTATGAAAAGGAATCGCTCTCCTTTCTTGGGAGCAGCTACTAAATTTGATACATTTCTTTTAATTACAAGCATAAAATGATTCATTGAGATGAATTTTCAGAATACGAAGGAAACACGTGTATACCTCCAAGTTAACTGACACACTCGTAAATTACTGGTGTACGTACAACATGTGCGTCTGTACATACTGGTATGTATGTTATGTAAAAATACAACAAACACAAGCGTATATACGTATATATATATATATTCAAAATGTGACCGCGTGTGTACTGTTGGCGGGTTTTTTTCGTCTGTCTTCCCTTCTCTGGATCTTTCCTTCTCCTGTGTTTCCAACGAAGAGCTCCGTTCGAAACGTTAAACCCTCCTTCTTTCCTTCTTTCCTGAGCGTCCAATAACACTATATTTGTTCCACGTCCTCGCGTTATGTTTTTTTTGTGCTTTCATGTTTGGATTAACTATATATATATATATATATACTTACATACATACATACATACATACATTTATGGCTGCCCCCTCGTTATCGAGTATGGCCATTGCACGAAGCTTAACTGTTACTGGTGCTGTGATCGAAAGTGACTTTTTAGCCCAGCTAAAGATCTACAATGTCTTGTACAGAATTGGCAACTAATACCTTTACCGGTAATAGCCGGTTGTAGTTGTAACTGGGCTTCATGTACCTTTGCATGTCGTTTAAGTCCTCCTGCCGAATTACACTCTCTTCCACCTGCCCAACAGATATGATTAGTATGGTGTGTTACAACACCACCAGTGGCCAGGTTGTCACTCATCTGTCTCGTTTTATGACTACAAAGATGACTCTTGAGTCCAGCTTTACTGAGGCAGGGTCTTGCACAGACATTGCATGTCAGAATCAAAGGAAGACCCTTCCCTTCTGGAAGTGTAACAGCGATGCCCTTCCTGACATCCCTCCTTACTTTCTCATGTGCAACTCGAGATTTCTCAAACGTGGCTGTCCCTTCAACACAATCCTTCTCCACCTGCTACAATCAATAGCTATGCCTTCCCATGTGTCAGGAGAGATGCAAGCATCTCTTAAGGAAGCCTTCAGCAAGTCCTTATACCTCTTTTTTTTGGTTTATGTGGAGGTCGTTCTCCTTTAGCTAACTCTCCATAAAAGAGTTGTTTTGGCATCCTTTAATCCTTCATTCTGACCAGATGACCACTCCATCTGAGCCTTTGCTTTAACACAAGAGATTCTATACTTTCACATCGAGAGCCTTCGAGTATTTCAAGATCACTGATGCGGTCTTTCCACTTAATGCTATAGATCCGTCTGAGGCACATCTGTTGGAAATGTTCCAGATGTTTAAGGTGGTATCGATATGTGACCCACGTCTCGCAGGCATAGAGAAGAGAAGGGAGCACATATGCCTTGTACACCTTTATCTTTGTCTTTCTGCATATGTCTCGCCAACTCCAGAGGCGCTTTTCTAGCCTTCCGAAAGAAACACTTGCTTTCCTAATTCTGTATGGAACTTCATCCACATTGCCATATCTATTAATAGTGCTTCCCAGGTAGACAGACTGATCGACTACATCAAGTCGCTTACCATTCACATAGATATTTGGTACACTATACTGCTTACCAGGGGCAGGTTGATGCATGACAACAGTTTTCTTGAGATTGACTGTCAATCCTAAGGCAGTGCAAGCATCAGATTGACTATACTGTCTAAAAGAAGTTAGTAAAGCAGCAAACCGCCCAAATAGAGCATTTACTAACTTCTTTTAGCCAGTATAGTCAATCTCTTCTTCCAACATAGTAGTTCTGAAATGAACAGAAGTGTGATCAGCATCTTCTCATGTATCAGGAAATTACATCTACATTATTATGGATAAATTCATCATCTCTGAGTATGAAATATCTCCTCACATCTCCGGAAATTACACCTGCATTATTATGGATGGATTTACCTTTTCTGTGAAGCTAACAAACTTTTTTAAAAACCTTTTATAAAACTGTGCATCATTAGAGAACTTTTGAAGTCTGCTTACAATCTAACTTTGCTTTTTATAGAACTCTCTTCGATACTTCATGAGTGTAGCCTCACCCACCCCCTAGGATGTTTGGAAAACTCATATGTGTTTTGGCTGATGAATACGGGACACTTGTATTTGCTGCAATATTTGCAGCTTTTAAAAAAGCTGTTCTTCGTATGAAACAATTGTACTGAACAACTAATCCATTCTTGTTGCTTTTTTCTTGTATATATATATATATATATATATATATATATATATTCAGACAAAATTTAATATTCTCCAAATATGTCGTTTTAAAAGTACACTTAAATAAACTTATATTGACATTTCTGACAGCCATTAAATGCAGAGCTAGCAAACTGAAACCGCTCCTCTTGGTTGCTCGATCTGCTAAAAATATCAACCAAACTTTCCTCAAACCACATTTTATTGGTTAAAAAAGAGAGAGAGACAGAGATTTGATACATTATATCTGATAAAAAATAAACTTTCATTCGACAGGAACTCCTTGTATTGTAGGTTTGCTCATTCGGTGCTGACATTTAGGACTTTAGGTTATATTCTGAAACCTCTTCTTTAATGCAAAAAGTGCATCAAGTGCAATAAAGGAGCTGATCCTTTTATCCATAGGAGATTCATATTATAATCACAGTCGAAAGTTCTACTTATGCTGAGGGTGACAAAATGGTTTTCGAAGACAGGAACCTCCCTCTGACGATACAGAGTAGTACCAGAGGCTCTGACTTTACAGAAACGGTACTGGTGATCATTAATGAGACAGAGGAGGAGAGATTCAAGTTATTGGAGGACATTGTTGTTAGTGGCTGTCTCAATTACCTTAGAGATAGTAGAAGTGAGTGCAACAGGGCAATAGTTGTAGGGTCAGAGAGGTCTTCTGTCTTGCAGACAGCACATTACGATACAGTACCCTGCTGAAAGATGACTGGAGGCGCGTGGCGTAGTGGTTAGGGTGTTGAACTCATGATCGTAATATTGTGATTTTGATTGCTGGGTCGGGTAACGCGCTGTGTTCTTGAACAAAGCATTTTATTTCACGTTTCTCCAGTTCACTCAGCTAGTAAAAATTAGTAATCCTGCGAGACAAAAATGCTGACAAAAATGAGTAATACTGCGAGGGAAGATGTCATCTTTGGTAACGATCGGAAGACCGCATCTTTGGGGCAATACTCGGCTCTACTCTAAACGCATCATTATTAATACAGTACTTAAGGCGGTGAGCAGGCAGAATAGTTAGCACACCGGACGAAATACTTAACCCGTTGCTACGTTCTGACTTCAAATCCCGCCGAAGTCGACCTTGCCTTTCATCCCTTCGGAGTCGATAACTTAAGTACCAGTTGCGTACTGGGGTCGATTTAATTGAGTGGCCCCCCGCCTCCCCAAAAATTTCAGGCCTTGTGCCTATAGTAGAAAGACTTATTAATACAGTACTTAAGACGGCGAGCTGGCAGAATCGTTAGCACGCCGGGTAAAATGCTTAGCGGCATTTCGTTCGTCTTCACGTTCTGAGTTCAAATTTCGCCGAAGTCGACTTTGGCTTTCATCCTTTTGGGTGTCGATAAATTAAGTACCAGTCAAACACTGCTGATCGATTTAATAAACTAGCTCCCTCCCCACCAAATCTTAGGCCTTGATTTTTTTCACTATAAAGGATTATCAATGCAGTGCTGAACACTGCATCTTAGTTCCAGCACGAAGCACTTCTGTCTAGTAGCGAAAACTGCATATTTGGTGCAGCACTAAACACTTCACCATTGATACATAATTAACACTGCGTCTATGGTGTAACATTAGTGGAGGCGCAATGGCCCAGTGGTTAGGGCAGCGGACTCGCGGTCATAGGATCGCGGTTTCGATTCCCAGACCGGGCGTTGTGAGTGTTTATTGAGCGAAAACACCTAAAGCTCCACGAGGCTCCGGCAGGGGATGGTGGTGATCCCTGCTGTACTCTTTCACCACAACTTTCTCACACTCTTACTTCCTGTTTCTGTTGTACCTGTATTTCAAAGGGCCGGCCTTGTCACTCTCTGTGTCACGCTGAATATCCCCGAGAACTACGTTAAGGGTACACGTGTCTGTGGAGTGCTCAGCCACTTGCACGTTAATTTCACGAGCAGGTTGTTCCGTTGATTCGGATCAACCGGAACCCCCGTCGTCGTAACCGACGGAGTGCTTCCATCCATGGTGTAACATTATTCAGTGCACGTTTGGTACAATACTGAACACGATCCTTAAAGCAGTAATAAACACAACAGTACTGAACACTGCATCATTGTTGCATTACTAAATAGATCATTGTTAGTACAGTGCATAACAAGTATTAATGCCAAGCATGTCTTTTTTTATTAATATTGGACGCTTCATCTTCATGTGCAAATCACATTTCATATATGCACTTGCACTAACATTTGAATAAATGAATTTTACTGCTCCAGTGCCTGTTACTTGGCCTTCTCAGACTTTTCTTTCAATCTTCGTTGCTAATCTAGCATATTGAATATCGTAAGCATTTTTTAAAAGACTGGATCTTTTGGTCTTGTATGGCTTTTATAAAGTTAAAACTAAAGAGAGCGAAATATTATTCATCAACATTTGACCCTATTAACCCAAAGTACATAGATGTATATAAGTCAGCCATATTTGTATCTGTGTTCGCAATGTTTGTGGTGGAAGGTTGCTATACAGCACCAGTGGTGAGTTTTTGGTTATTGGACGTCATCTATATTGATATATGGATCGATATAAATATGTGGCTGGTGCACATGGTTAACGTAATTTACATTGGGCATAGAAATTCCTGTTTAAGAATATATGTAAGTATATATACATATGTACACTCGCACGCGCGCACACACACATACATACACACACAAGTGCAAGCGCACAAATGTAGGAAGACACGCATATACACAAAAATACATACATACATACATACATACATACATACATACATACATACATACATACATACATACATACATATGTACATATATCTGTATGCGTGTGTGTGAGTTAGTATGTGTAAATGAAAATCCATTAATTCATCAAACCACGTATCCATATTCGTGTAAACATGCTGTTCAAAATACGCAAGCTGTAAGGATACTGAGAGTTGGACATTATTTTCACTTTCTTTCAATCTTTCTATCATACTCTTCTCACCCTTACTATCTAGTCATTTGCATACATATATATATATATACATATATATATATATATTGGTAAAACGGTAAGATAGCAAAAGAAAGAAAGATACCTCAATATTATGTAAATAGAGGAAATTTATCTATAAAATAATATGTTACAATTACTCAGTAGTCAAGATAAAACTCTGAGTTTCAGATGCCGAAGTGGGAATCCACAACGTCATCTCTTCGGTTATCTGGCTATTTGAATACGCTATTCCTATCTATATATATATATATATATATATATAGGTATGTATGTACATTATGTATATGTATATAGATACACAGATAGATAAAGAGAGAGAGATACATATAGATATATGCATATGTATATTATGTAACTGCGGATACCTTGTGAGTGATTATTGTCTACTGTATATACCCATATATATAAGTATATATACATATACAAGTATGAGTTAACATATTGTGTGTGTGTGTGTGTGTGTGTGGTGTGTGTGTGTTGTGTGTGTGTGTGTGTGTGTGTGTGTGCGTGTACATACATATATATCTTTTACTTACATATGCACATACAGAGGCTGGACAAAATAATGGAAACGCCTAGCATCATAGCATCAGGAGTTTGAAATATCTAAAAAACTGTCAAAAGCTTGTTTATTGTATGTTTTTTTTATTTATTATTAGTGTTGTTTAATACGTAGTGTGCTAAAACTGCGGTTTCTTTTCAGATATCATCAGAAAAAGGTAATTAAAATTCATTAAAATGACAGATCTGTCGGACTTTCAAATATGACAATTTCTTGGTGCTCGTATGGTAGGCGCTAGCGTAACGAAAGCAGCCGAAATGCTTGATGTATCAAGAAGTACTGTCTTGAACGTAATGACAGCATTTGAGAAACAGGGGGAAACCTCCTCGCTGAAACAAAACTCCGGAAGAAAGCCAAAACTTTCAGATAGGGACCGTTGGACTCTTACGCAAATTGTTAGAAAGGATCACAAAAGTACAGCTTCCAAAATTACTGCAGAGCTTAATGACCACCTCGAGAACTCGTCGAGATCTACACAAAGCCGGATTTCACGGGAGGGCTGCAATCAGAAAACCCCTACTTTCAAAATCAAACGTTGCTAAACGTTTAGAGTGGAGTAAAAACCTACAGAATTGGTCCCTAGAGCAGTGGAAGAATGTTATTTTCTCAGATAAGTCATCCTTTACCTTATTTCCGACCACCGGCCGAGTATACCTGTGGAGACAGTCAAAAAACGTATTTAACCCAGATTGCCTTCTTCCAACTGTTAAACATGGAGAAGGATCTGTGATGATCTGGGTGGGAGCTATATTTTGGAAATCCGCTGGCCCAATGGTTTCCTTTCATGATAGAATTAATAGTCAAGACTATTTAAGCATTTTATCTGATCAAATTCATCCTATGGTTGCGGAACTGTTTCCGAGGGGAGATGCAATCTTTCGGGATGATTATGCACCAATTCACACGGCTAAAGTTGTTACTGAATGGTGCGAGGAACATTCTAGTGAAGTTGAATATCCTTATCTGGCGACCACACTCACCAGATCTCAATATTATTGAACATTTATGGTGCATTCTAGAAAAACAAGTAAGGAGTTAATATCCTTCACCATCTTCACGACAAGAACTAGAGACTGATTTAGCTTAAGAATGGACAGAAATTCCTTTGGAAAATTTTCAAACTTTGTACGAGTCCGTACCTCGTACAATTCAAGCCGTAATTACTGCCAAATGCGGTCCTACTCCATATTAAAATTCATTTATTTGAAATTTTAAGGTGTTTCCATTATTTTCTCCAACCCATATATATATGTGTGCGTATACGTATGTATGTGTTTATGTATATATAAAGGCGGCGAGCTGGCAGAGACGTTAGCACGCCGGACGAAGTGCTTCGCGGCATTTCGCCTGTCGCTACGTTCTGAGTTCAAATTCCGCCGAGGTCGACTTTGCCTTTCATCCTTTCGGGGTCGTTAAATTAAGTACCAGTTACGCACTGGGGTCTATGTAATTGACTTAATCCGTTTGTCTGTCCTTATTTGTCCCCTCTATGTTTAGCCCCATGTGGGTAATAAAGAAACATATATATAAACCCACATATATGCATAATATATACATGTTTTGAATGCAACAGAAGGCCTCTTGAGAACCAGATTCAATAACTAGAAGTATGCGTCCAAGATTCAAGGGAGGCGTATTATCGCATGCATAGACATTGAAGTAAGCACCATGCCTAGCGACATTATGAGGAGGAAACTAGAAATGCGCCAACATTAATTTAACAGTGATACGAGACACACCCTGCTTGCCGGGAAAAGAATCCTGTTGAACTTTACTTCGCCCAAGCTCCAACTAAAACTTTATAAGTAGGGCTTTTTAATACTGCCCTTATGAGTGCTGATATAAATATAAACGCTGACATACGCTCCACCGATCCTTTCCCTAACCGTAATGTGAGGAATTAAGACAAGACTTGCCGCATTCAACTTTCCTATATAGAAGCCCTTGTAAACGCATGCATGTTACGACTACACATGATTCTGAAATTAATCGTCCCGCAGCAGCTTTCAGGTCCACTCATATTTATCCCCACTCCACCCATAGCCTAATCTTAACCCCACACAACAAACGCATATCTTATGTAATAGGGGGTCCATTTTGATCCCATGCAGTAACATCATCAAGTTTCCATTGACAAGCGCACACACCATACTATACCTATTATGCCTATCAGCCATTTCTGAAGATTGCTGGAGTTCGTTCCCACCTTTGGTATGAAACCATTTGTTAATTTGGCTATTATAAAAATATAATATAGTATTATATCAACAATACTAATATACCACTAATTGTATAACGAATGACTCACAGACTTTTAGACATCTTGTACATACATACATACATACATACATACATACATACATACATACATACATACATATATTTATACACGCACACACATACATATGTATATATACAGGCGTAGGAGTGGCTGTGTGGTAAGTAGGTTGTTTACCAACCACATGGTTCCGGGTTTAGTCCCACTGCGTGGTACCTTGGGCAAGTGTCTTCTACTATAGCCTCGGGCCGACCAAAGCCTTGAGTGGATTTGGTCATATATGTGTATATATATATATATATATATATGTGTATTGTGTGTATATGTTTGTGTGTCTGCGTTTGTCCCCCCCCCCACATCGCTTGACAACCGATGCTGGTGTGTTTACATCCCCGTTACTTAGAGGGCTCGGCAAAAAGAGACCGATAGAATAAATACTAGGCTTACAAAGAATAAGTACTGGGGTCGATTTGCTCGACTAAAGGCGGTGCTCCAGCATGGCCACAGTCACATGACTGAAACAAGTAAAAAGTAAAAAGTAAAGTAATATATATACACATATATCTATGTGTTTAAATGAGTGTGATTATATGTGGGTGGAAGATATTGTTGCGCGAAATCTGATAACTTATTTTTTCACTCTGCCCTCTGGTAGTGGCTTTGAGCAAAACAATTTTTTTCGTAATAATTGCGAATTAAATATTCCTACACACATACACACACGCACACACGCATACATACACATACGCGTTCATATGCGTATACGTATATACATATATATATATATATATATATATATATACGCACATGAGTACATATATATACATACACACACACACACATATATATATATATATAATATATATATATATATATAAACCTATATATCTATATGCATACACTTATAAATACATATGAATACACTCTCCTACACATACATACAGATATACATGCATACATGTATAAACAAACACACACATACAGACAGACAGGAGACAGACAGGCAGGCAGACACGCATTCGACCAACTGAAATATATAATATATATTAAAACCGGATGAAAATCTCAATAAATGCTACACTTGTGTTTTCGGATTTCATCTTTTGTACGGTTCACTGGTGTTTTGTGCAATCATAACATGATGAAATTACATTGAAGTCACGCATGGTCAATTAACTCTACTGAAACAACCAAATTTGGAAAAAGTAGGCAGGCAATTAATGGGATATCGTATGACTTCTACATGTTGGGATTTAACTAAATCACTAACAGCGAATGCCTGGGGATGAATATACTAAATATAATTTACTCAGAAGTATGATGCATGTAATATAAGTGTTCAAACGGAAGGGAATAGAGAAAACTGTGTTGCATGCATGCGCTCAAATATATAGAGATGCATATTAGCATATTAAAAAAATCGTGGCTACATACCTATGCATATATGCAAGTATATATCTGTGTGCACACGTGTATGTATGTGGGTGAGTGTACTTGAAAGGGTACGTTTATTTACAATCATATAAGCATCGTAACTCTATAATTAGTGTCACAAATACAAGCGCGCGCGTGTGTGTGTGTAGATATATAACTAACTTTATATATCTATGTATGTATGTGTATATATATATATATATATATACCAGAGTAAACACATAAATGTGAAACAAGGTGGAAAAAAAGAGTACTCAAATACCAGTGGTAGAGAAATATGCTTTATTTAAAGCAGCAGAAAATTCTACAAAACCTGTTACTCTGAGTTTCGCGTTGCCGTTCATCGGACAGTTTTTGCAACGCGAAACTCAGAGTAACAGGTTTTGTAGAATTTTCTGCTGCTATATATACTATACATGTACTTATATATATTGATATATGTATATTAAATTACATATGCGTGCATACACGCATGTGTGTATATTATATATGTACTTATATATTTATGTATACATATACATATATATGCATACACGCATGTATATGTATATGTGTGCGTATGTGCGTGCGTGTGTATATGTGTGTGTGTGTGTGTGTGTGTGACACAGATATTTACATATATATACATATGCATATATAAACACACAGAATACATATATATATATGTACATATATATATTTATATATATATATATTCACACACACGCATGTCTATATAGGTGTGGGTATGTGTATCTGTGACTGTGTATATGAGAGGGTGTAAGGGAATGTCGGTATGCATGTGTGAATAGAAGAAAATACAGAAATACACCCATTTATTAATATATCCATGTTCGAACATAATTCTTTTATAAATGCTGCATTCGCTTGAATATATGAAAATGTATGACTTACTAACATATATTCAATCATAAAAGGGCTCTCTTTCTAAAGGGTTGAAATAAGGGGTGTGGGGTCAGAATAGAGATTATTATCGACAATGTTAGGATTCTATGGAACAATGAAAAACCAACGGTCAGGTTAGAAAGGAACTGAGAGATGTTAATGAGTGGCAGCCAGGCGTAGCAAGGAGAGCTTAAATGCTACTTTGTTGTGATCATCCACGCATGTACACATGCAAAAATCCACTTCGCCACGCGCATCTATGTACATATAAACGTGTATCTGTATATTTACTTGTGTATATGTGTGTGTGTACGTATCTCTGGGAGAGAGAGAGAGTGTGTGTATATGTAAATGCGTATATATATGTGTGTGTGTATGTTATATAAACTTAGGCTATGTAATATATATATATAAGCATCATTAATATATACGTACATACACATGTGTACATACATTTATGTGCATATATGTAATATATATATATAAGCATCATTAATATATACGTACATACACATGTGTACATACATTTATGTGCATATATGTATATATATATATATAAACATATATTTATGTATTTAAATATATATATATATATATACATACATACATATATATTTTAATACATATATATATATATATATATATATATATATATATATATATACACTCTTTTACTCTTTTAGTTGTTCATTCATTTAATTGCGGCCATGCTGGAGCACCGCATTTAGTCGAACAAATCGACCCCAGGACTATTTCTTTGTAAGCTTAGTTCTTATTCTATCGGGTTCTTTTACCAAACCGCTAAGTTACGGGGACGCAAACACACCGGCATCGGTTGTCAAGCGATGGTGGGATGACGAACACAGGCACACAAACACACACACAAACATATATTTGCGATGGGTTTCTTTCAGTTTCCACCTACGAAATCCACTTACAAGGCTTTTGTCGGCCCGAAGCTATAGCAGAAGACACTTGCCCAAGGTAATACGCAGTGGGACTGAACCCGAAACCATGTGGTTGGTAAGCAACCACATTATTAAAAAATTGCATAATTTCATCTGAATTGTTTCTATGTAAACTATTTCTTGACTCATCACGGAGGATACACATACTTTATCTTCTTGTCAAAGACTTTATTACTTTATCGAGATATCTTTATATATAAAAGTAAGGTCGTGTGCTGTCTGTCTCCTACGATTTAGATTCCTAACTACTCCCACATTTTGCGGTGCAGTTTAACCAAAACCGGGTATCTTATAGTCGTGATTCATATCGAGCCCATCTGGCTATTAGCGCGCGTCTACGGTGAGTCTACGATTTTAAAAAAACATTCCCATTTTTAATGCATTTTTTCGCTATTATATAAGGGAAGTAACTCTCTAAAAATGTCTACGATGAGTCAACGATTTTTAAAAAAATTTACCATCATTTTTTTTCCATTTTTAATGCATTTTTTGGCTATAACTCTAAAAATGCTTATATAGTTATTTCCCTTACAAATCCGAGCAACGCCGGGCGATACTGCTAGTATTCATATAAAATAATTTTTTCATCCTTTGTAAAAAAATGTCATAACCTGAACTGAATGTTTTTATGCAAACTACCTTTTGATTCATCACAGGGTATACAAAATGCCTCAAACCTTCTCTTATCATTATCAAAGACTCTATCACTCGATTTGAACACATTTTTGTGAACTAATTTTTGACGCTACAGAAGATACGCAAAACCTCACACTTTAATATAGATAAAATAAGTGAAATCGGTTAAGTTAATAAGTACTTTTAAAGACTCCTGCATTTTCAAATTCTTTCACTTATGCCTTTACTCGTGTAGTAACACCCTACTTTGTTTTATATATATACACACACACATATATATATATATATATATAGAGAGAGAGAGAGAGAGAGAGAGAAAGAAAGACAGACAGACAGATATTTATATATATATATATATATATATATATATAGATAGATAGATAGATAGATAGATAGATAGATAGATAGATAGATAGATAGATAGATAAACTTACTTGGACATGGATACGTGGCGTTCAAAATAATATATATATATATAGCCATATATACATACGTATATGTACATACTGATATATATATGCATATATGGGTACAGAACGTCACAAAATGTAAACAACATTCCCCTTCACCGTTTTCTAGCTGTCCCGTACTCTCTCTCTCTTCCTCCTTAACTCTCTTGTTACTCACACATTACCATCGTCCATCTTTCTTTGCGTTACGTGTCATCTTTCTTATTTTTCAGTCTGTCGCACAGACCAGATGCATTCTTGTCTGTTTCTTCTCCTATCTTTTCTCCAGTCAAAAAATGTTCCTCCAGCGTTCGCCACCTTACTTCGTCTGCAGGAGCAACTATTTTATCGAAGGCACATATTGAATTGCTCGAAATGTGGATTAGATAAACAGCCAACAACTAGTGAAGGGTCGTTCTTTACATTACTTATCTTGTTTTCTATTTGTTTCTCTCGTTCGCATAAAACGTTTGTCTTCGTATTTCCTGTTGTTTACTTTTGTAACGTCCTGTACCGATATATGCATATATATGCACACATACACACACACACACACACATATATATATATATATATATATATATATATATATATATATATATATATATATATGCCAGTATGTACATATGCGTATGTATATATGCCTATATATATTTTTATATACATATATATATATATATATATATATATGTGTGTGTGTGTGTGTGTGTGTGTGTGTGTGTGTTTGTATATGTATATATATGTGTCTGCATGTATATATGTGTGCATGTATATATATAGAGAGAGAGAGAAAGAGAGATGGGGTGTGAGAGAGAGAGAGAGACTTCACTAAAGTGACTAAGAGCACTAATCAGCATCAATATTGCTAAAAATAAGAGTCAAAACAACTCAATGGCAACGTTAAGTATTATCTTAATGAATGACGAAGCAGCGGACATAACCAGATACAGCGACACATACACACACATACAAATATGCATGTTTGAGTGTACAAATGTTCGAAAGAAAACGCGAGAAAAAGAGGGAGAGACTTGCTTTTTTTATCTAATAAGTACAGAACAGAAGTCGAGTTCTATTCAAATCATGTCTGTCAATCAAACATTGCAAAATATTTTGTGAAATCTTTCGTGATTTGATAAAATAATCTGATTGTAAGTTAATGTCTTGCGTAACTGACATTTTCATTAATGAAACGTGCAAGAATGCTTTGTGTAAATGAAATACCTTATCACTACAGTTGTTTCTTTTTTATATCTTTATATATAAAAGAGAGGTTGTGTGCTGTCTGTCTCCTACGATTTAGATTCCTAACTACTCCTACATTTTGCGGTGCAGTGTAACCAAAACCAGGTATCTTATAGTCGTGATTCATATCGAGCCCTTCTGGGTATTAGCGCGCGTCTACGATGAGTCTACGATTTTAAGAAAAATTTACCATCATTTTTTTCCATTTTAATGCATTTTTGGCATATATAAGGGAAGTAACTCTCTAAAAATTTATTATTAAATCTCAGAACGTAAAAAGCTACAGTAATCCACCCCCCTTTGTGGTTAGCCATATTTAGATGGCTATTATACTTTACATCTCTAAAAATGCTTATATAGTTATTTCCCTTACAAACCCGAGCAACGCCGGGCGATACTGCTAGTATATATATATAAATGTGTGTATTGTGCGTGTGTGTGTCTGTGTGTCTGTGTCTGTGCTTGTGCCTTTAAGGCAGATCCGAGATTCCATACCTTTCATAATTTTAGTGATTGCTCTTTGGAATAATGACATTTTCGTAATGTTTTGATTCGTACGTGGAGACCAGGGGACACATCAGTGTTTCAGGTGTTGCCGTAAAGAGAATAGAAAAGAGAAACAGTGACATCTTGACGGAAAGTTTTGAGGGTCAAGAGCCTACCCTGCAGTCCTATGAAATATATTGCTAACGACAGAACTCAGCTGAGATTGTTGTCGACAATTACTCCTAAGTCTCTGATACCATCGAATGCCATTAGTTGTTCTCCTGATGGAATAGAATATAATTGTTTGGGCGTATTCTCTTTCCCAAAGTGCATAGTTTCAAACTTTCCCTCATTTAAGAGCATGTTTTTTTTTTATCAGACAAGTGTGTTGTCAAGTTCTTTATTGATAAATAACCATACATTATATGTATGTATGTATGGTATGTATGTATGTATGTATGTATGTATGTATGTATGTATGTATGTATGTATGTATGTATGTATGTATATGTATGTATGTATGTATGTATGTATGTATATATATATATATATATATATATATATATATATATATATATATATATATATATATATTATATATATATATATATATATATGTATGTATGTATGTATATATGTATGTATGTATGTATATAATATTTGTGTAGATAGATAGATCCGAAGAAGGAAATTATATGTTACAATACTAATACTAATAGTCATATATCTAAACTTATATTAGGTGTACAAACATGTACGTTTGCAACATATTCATATATGAAAATGTTTGTGCATATATATATGTTTGTATTACGCATCTTTACCTGTACATCTGTATGTTTTGTACGAATGTCCATGGTATTGTCCGTACTGGTTATGGATTTTGTTCTTTATATTGAATTTTTATTGCTTCTATACTAATTAGAATGTCTTAAATTCTTGAATTCCATCTTGTATATGTCTACTGATTTGTGCATACATATAGATAGATAGATAGATAGATAGATAGATAGATAGATAGATAGATAGATAGATAGATAGATAGATAGATAGATAGATAGATAGATAGATATACTTGTGTATATGTACTTTATTGAGATGACAGGGTTTTTGTGCCAATACATTTCTACAAGAACTACACTTTCAGATTGTAACAATACGGTCTGATAAAGAAATGTAATGGCGCCTTTTGTTATAAGCAATAATTTTTACGGTAAAAAATAGACTTAAAATTATTATCCTTCCATAAGTGTGTAAGTACTCGCGCGCGCACTCACAAACACACACACACATATGTAGATGCATAAATATATACTTATATATATGCATTTATATAAATATATATGTATTTGTATGTATGTATATGCATATATATATGTATGATGATCAACTGCGCTGCTTAACAGACTGACTCTATTTACTTCTCTTTTATGGATATGCATTGATGTAGTTTTTCTTTGTCAGCAAACAAAGATCATAAAATCAGAAAACATGCAGCTATTAGCCGTATCTCTAACCGATTTGCAGTCATACCTAAAAGAACCGGCATGTTTATTGCTGCATCAACTAATTCTTTTTGATACCGAAGATTTGCAAAACAAAAAAAAACATGAATGCATCTTATTTTCGTTTGTGATTTTTTTTTTTTTTTGATAACTCTACTTCTCTCTTTTATAGCAGTAATAATTTTCTATCGAATTTCTTATGTCTATTGATCTAAACATTATTCCATTTGTCACAATATTTCAAGTGAAATGAAGATATCATGCAAGAAAAAAATATCTTGCTAGATATGAATCATGCAAAGAAAATCATTACGTCTCTTTTGAATCTTTCTGCAGTTTTAATAATAGGCGTTTGACATGAATCTTCGTTAGGTTTTTTTTCTTCGTATAAATAATATCTCTATACATCCGACAATCAAAACTCATTTTTCAAGATCAGATAGATAGGTAAGTAGACATCCTTGTTTTTGTTTAAAATATAATAGACTCCTGTCAATTGGATATCCTGGTACAAGAGTCAATATGCGTTAATACCACTCCAGCGTGAACTAATATCACTACGAAGATATCATTTGTGTGCTGATAAAATTTTTGTTGCTTCCATAATATCTAAAGTGGTAAACATTTGAGTATCGAACTAACAGCCGACTAACAGCTGAAATATCAACAACTTATCATGTCTTTATTATGTCACTGACCGTGCATTATTATCACTAGCAAACACTCATATCTCTCGCTAGCCTATTCTTCCATACCTTTAACCGCTGGGGAAATGAAGCATTGACTTAAATTAACTACCAGACTTAAAACTCCGGGAAGCATCTTTTGAATTCATAATGATTTTTTTTTTACCTTCTTTAACTTCATCGATATTAATTATCAGTCCTGGAGAGTAGATTAACTTGAATCTGCGTTCAGCTGTTTCTGTCGTAAGTTCAAATTCCGTTCAGGTACCGATAGCTTGAGAAACTCATTTGATCATAGAAGCATCCCGACCAACCGGCAAAAGACCAGTGTAAACAAGATAATTTACAATCAGCGTGAACAGACTGATAACAGTATACTGGGAGATTCCTTCAGCGGCGGTTTGACAATGGCTGAATAGCGAAATTTTTTTTTAATAAGAGTACCTGAACAGCAAAATTAAAGTGTACGTGTTATGATAGCTTCTACAGAAGAAATAATATGAACACCGGATCTAAAATTCATAGTAAAAATCCCTGACCAAGATGCTGTGATTTGAGATTACCAAAGCATATAGTGACATGGAACTTCAAGAAAAGCATCATTAGTATTGGGTATTAAAAAATAACTATTGACCAACACGTTAGTGATTGCCAAATTATGAATGAATAAACAGAGAGAATATATTTTGGCAAACTTGTGCGTCTGAAAGGCAGCCAACACTAACAAATCAGTAGCAATATAAGCAGAAGATGAATATACTGCAAATAGTTGCTGAAAACAAAAAAAGCAGCTCGACATATTCTGAAATATAACTGTAGGATATCCTTGATATATTTCTCAGTACAACTAAATTTTTTACAGATAGATATATCAATGCGTTAGACTACAGTTCCTGTTTAAAGAACTGAAGATTTACTGGAGAGTGCAAAGTAGTTGTAAGTCACTACCGAAGACTTTGTCTTTATTAAATGAAAATTTCAGTTAACTTGAGGGAAATCAAGAAGTATTATCGTAAAATTCTGAAATCGAATCTAAAAGAAATGAGGTGCTCGTCGTCTTAACTATATTGTTGCCACTTGCGGTGCTAGAATAAAATTTCCTGCTTGTGTTATCTATTTAAAACAATCTAGAATCTCTCTAGCTGGAGGTCAGGACAGGGATCTCATCACAAGCAGATAAAACCTGTTACAGGTACCATTCAAACCAGTACTACAAGTTCCGTGGTCAAGTTGTCGGCGACTAAACCGCCTACTCTGGTGAAGAGGATGTCTGGACACCCAGCAGGACTAAAAGTGAGACAAGTCGAAATACGGATGAACTCTTTGTGGGCCGATGGTCGTCCAGTTGGGGAACGCAATGGCGAACTACCCAAATATTCTTGCTAAGAAAACACCATGAGGAAATCAGAATGGCGTAGCTCTATGGCTTCATCCGATATGAGAACTCGCGCGTTTCGTTCGATGGGAGAACGCGCGCTTAATCATCAACGCGCTAAAAATGCGTACGATCCATGACGACGACAGCAGTCTATCTGAAAGTAAGTGTCTTTGACAGTGACCCAATGAGAGCTGGTAACGCGATTTGTACCGTCACCCCTGCCACCTGCTGGTAACGCGATTTGTACCGTCACCCCTGCCACCTGCTGTCTCTCCTTTTAAATTTATTTTACTGTTACTTTCTGGGGTATACATAGCGTAAGATAAAGCAAACTTAATAAGCCATGTGTAAAGCTACGTCAAGTATAATACTACAAACAGATGTTTATATATATTTTAGAATACAATACTATCTTACATATAATAAAGTGGAGGCACAATGGCCCAGTGGTTAGGGCTGCGGACTCGCGGTCGTAGGATCGCGGTTTCGATTCCCAGACCGGGCGTTGTGAGTGTTTATTGAGCGAAAACACCTAAAAGCTCCACGAGGCTCCGGCAGGGGATGGTGGTGATCCCTGCTGTACTCTTTCACCACAACTTTCTCTCACTCTTACTTCCTGTTTCTGTTGTACTTGTATTTCAAAGGGCTGGCCTTGTCACTCTCTGTGTCACGCTGAATATCCCCGAGAACTACGTTAAGGGTACACGTGTCTGTGGAGTGCTCAGCCACTTACACGTTAAATTCACGAGCAGGCTGTTCTGTTGATTCGGATCAACCGGAACCCTCATCGTCGTAACCGACGGAGTGCTTCCACATATAATAAAACGCAATACGCTAGGAAGCTAAGGGTAAAACATCAGTTTAGTGTTTGGAACGCTTAATGGAAGGAGTCCTTGGATAATGTCTGACCTCATCGATCAAGGTTGTTCTAAAGCGGAAAGTAATAGCGGCAACAACAACGACCACCGACGAACCGATGACGATAATGACATTAGCAACAATAACAATAACAACAGATACAACAGAGACATCAACGACCGAAGGAAAGGGGAAAGTAGACAAAGAGAAAGTGGACGAGAGAGATAAGCGGAAAGATGTTAGATGGACCTTCCATATTGTGGAGAAAGGGTTGAAAAGACATTAAGGATCGTCGTCAGGAAGTCTGACCTCCCTGTCAGAACCAGGAGGCGAGGTCACACACTAGGCACTACCTCTCCCACAACAGCAGAAAAAAACTTGCTGATTTTTTTTCAAACGTCGATTTCCAAAGACTGTTCACTGTTCACATAATATATATTTCTTTACTACCCACAAGGGGCTAAACATAGAGAGGACAAACAAGGACAGACAAAGGGATTAAGACGATTACATCGACCCCAGTGCGTAACTGGTACTTAATTTATCGACCCCGAAAGGATGAAAGGCAAAGTCAACCTCGGCGGAATTTGAACTCAGAACGTAGCGACAGACGAAATACCGCTGAGCATTTAGCCCGGCGCGCTAACGTTTCTGCCAGCTGGCCGCCTTCTGTTCTCATAATATATTGATGATTAATACCTCTGCTTCTCGTCATCTTTTCAATTCATTTTCTAATTTTTTAAGAAAGCTTTTTGATACTTTTCTTTCTTCGTTTCTCATTTTCATCTTTCAATTTTTCCTTTTGTCACTTCTCCACGGCTTTTTCCGCATTGCTCAATTTTATAATCTTTCATTCTTATCCTTTCTACCTGTTCAGCCTTTCCTCCTAGCTCAGCTTTACTTCTCTTATCATAGTACCCTCTCTCACCATCATACCACGGCGTCACCATATCTTTTATTCTCATACAAGGCGGCGAGCTGGCAGAACCGTTAGCACGCCGGGCGAAATGCGTAGCCGTATTTCGTCTGAGTTCAAATTCCGCCGATGTCGACTTTGCCTTTCATCCTTTCGGGGTCGATAAATTAAGTACCAGTTACGCACTGGGGTCGATGTAATCGACTTAATCCGTTTGTCTGTCCTTGTTTGTCCCCTCTGTGTTTAGCCCCTTGTGGGTAGTAAAGAAATAAATACATATCTTTTATTCTCATTTCTGTTATTCTGGGTCTTTTTTCTTCGATCGTTTTCCAATTTTCCCTTCCTGTTTTCTTTGTTCCTTTGTAAGATATCGTCTGCAACTATAAGTTCTTCCCCATCGCACGATTATTCTGTCGCACTGGACAAGGTATTTGTTTATTATTTGCTAATAATAGGTATAAAGGGTTTTCTACTGCCATCATTTGGTTTATGGTTGACAGCGCTCTGAAGACTTGCTTCGATGCCATTTTTCTATCTTTCAGTTGATCTCCATTCTTCCACCCACCCACACGTTTTTTGTATAATCATTTCTAGTTATTCGCGGTAATCATCTCTGATGAGATTCTTAAAACAAATGTAAAAACCATGGTGGTGGAGCGCTGTACCATTAATCTCATGTCCTTTGTCTCAGCACTTTCTACAAGGTACAGTCTATTACTTATTCTATCGGTCTCTTTTGCCGAACCACTAAGTTACGGGGACGTAAACACGCCAGCATCGGTTGACAAGCGATGTTGGGGGGACAAACACAGACACACAAACACATACACATACATAAATATACATATATACGACAGGCTTCTTTCAGTTTCCATCTACCAAATCCACTCACAAGGCATTGGTCAGCCCGAGGCTATAGTAGAAGACACTTGCCCAAGGTTCCACGCAGTGGGACTGAACCCGGAACCATGTGGTTCGTAAACAAGCTACTTACCACACAGCCACTCCTATGTATATATATTATAATCTTCCAATACTGAAACACGTGTAGTTCCTTCACAATTGATAAGTTTAATTTTAACTTATGTAGGAGATAATTAAGGAATTATATTTATACCCTGCTGGTATACTGGTTTTATCCTTTAAAATATTATTTTGTGATGTGCAAATAGCTACCACGAGTTTACCTTCAGATATAGTCATTAGGTTATTTTTTGGTACTATCTGTAATAAAATACCCACGTATCTATTAATCCCCAAAACTGCATTATTATTATTCTATGTTTGACTTTTGCTTTATATTTGTACAAGTTGGCTCCAAGTCTCACCCAGACCTCAAGAGACAACGGGTTGGAAGTTCGTGTTATTGTTATGCCTAGTGTGCCATATATGTGGTTTTGTATTTAGTGTTGTACTAGTGAGTGTCTAAAAAAAAAGTATGTTTGTTTTAAAACTTGAGATTACATAGAAAGTATTTTGCGTAGGATATGACCAGTTCCCATGAGCACTATCTTTTGAATTTCTGCCATTTTGGGGTTTCCTGGTATCTGAGTTAGGTACCAATCAGCCCCTTTTGCTATCATTCCCAGGGCACCTATGACAACAGGTATTGTTTTAGTCTTCAGGCTCCACATTTTGCTGATTTCTATTTCAAGATCTTTATATTTGCTCAGTTTTTGGTAGGTCTTGACAGATACGTTTATATCGATTGGGACAGTCATATCAATGAGAAGGCATGTTCTTTGTTTGAAGTCTTTCAATATGATGTCTGGCCTATTTGCATCTATCTTTCTGTCAGTTTGAATGGGGAAGTTCCAGAGGAGTGAGATGTGGTCATTTTCAAGCACTGGAGGTGGTTTGTGTTCCCACCAGTTTTTTTTCATGGGGCAAATCCAGGTTTTTGTAGATTACCCAGTGAATATATTGTGCAGCTCTATCATGCCTGTTGAGATACTCTGTAGGCGCTAGAAGACTGCACTTGGAGACAACATGATCAATGGTTTCCTTTTGTTGTTAACATACACGACATGTTGGCCTGGTAGTTCCTTGTTGGTAGGCATTGATCTTGAGCTGCTATGATAAACCCTTCTGTTTCAGATTTTAAGCCAGAGGCCATTAGCCATTGATGGGTTAGGGCTTTGTCAACATCTGCATTATTCGCTCTTTTTGGGTATTTGCCATAGAGAGGTTTTTCTTGCCATTTATCATTCAGAATATCTAAGGCAGCAGTTTTAGCACGGGTTTTCATGCGTTTAACTTTTTCTGTGCTTGTTTCTTGTATTATTATTATTATTATTATCATTATTATTATTTATTTTTTTATAGTGTGCTTTCACTTCACTACCGAGCGCAGCTCTGTGTGCCTTGGGTATGTGCTGTGATTTGTTGCGATGCTCTGATGGTTACTGTATTGAATGTGGTTTGCGTAGGATGTGTGCTGTGCCCAGTAGTGCAATTTTCTGTATGCTATTATTATTATTATTATTATTATTATTATTATTATTATTATTATTATTATTATTATCATTATTATTATTCTTATTATTATTATTTATATATATATATAGAGAGAGAGAGGGGCAGAGGGGGAGAGGGGGGCAGAGGGGAGGGGGAGAGAGGGAGAGAGAGAGAGAGAGAATTCAATGTTCAGTCGTGTGGCATGGGAATGATTAGTAACCATTTTGAAAAAGGAATGAGTGTATCTAGATACATTTTAAAAGTATGTAAAACAAAAATACTTCCTTTTCTCTATCCTCGGGTGCTGAGAGGAGTCTTTCCTTAAGTAACTTAAGTTCCGTTTCTACAAGTTCTCAAAAAAAATTCCATTTAGAAATACATGAATAAGCTATGTCTCGAGCAGAGAAGAAAATATTTTCACACTACAATAGTTACAAATAATAATACTAATGGAAGCACTCCGTCGGTTACGACGACGAGGGTTCCGGTAGATCCGAATCAACGGAACAGCCTGCTCGTGTAATTAACGTGTAAGTGGCTGAGCACTCCACAGACACGTGTACCCTTAACGTAGTTCTCGGGGATATTCAGCGTGACACAGAGAGTGACAAGGCCGGCCCTTTGAAATACAGGTACAACAGAAACAGGAAGTAAGAGTGAGAGAAAGTTGTGGTGAAAGAGTACAGCAGGGATCACCACCATCCCCTGCCGGAGCCTCGTGGAATCGAAACCGCGATCTGGGAATCGAAACCGCGATCCTATGACCGCGAGTCCGATGCCCTAACCACTGGGCCATTACGCCTCCAATAATACTAATAACAATAATAATTAAAGACGCCATGATAATGTAGCAAAGACTTGATAATAGCAAAGACGTGGAATGAGCAAACGCAGAAGGCGTCACCGAGAATGAGAATTGCAAAATCGCGTGGGATGCAATGATTCAGTGCGATCATCCGACAAGACATCGGAAACTGGATATTGTTATGGTGAATAAAAAAGAAAGAATATGTGTGATAATTGATGTAGTATACCCCTGTGACAACAGGATGAGAAAGAATAATAAAAAATGAACAACTACGACGATTTGAAGTGAGAAATAGGCGCAGGAGTGGCTGTGTGGCAAGTAGCTTGCTAACCAACCACATGGTTCCGGGTTCAGTCCCACTGCGTGGCATCTTGGGCAAGTGTCTTCTGCTATAGCCCCGGGCCGACCAATGCCTTGTGAGTGGATTTGGTAGACGGAAACTGAAAGAAGCCTGTCGTATATATGTATATATATATATATATGTATGTGTGTGTATGTTTGTGTGTTTGTGTTTGTCCCCCTAGCATTGCTTGACAACCGATGCTGGTGTGTTTACGTCTCCGTCACTTAGCGGTTCGGCAAAAGAGATCGATAGAATAAGTACTGGGCTTACAAAGAATAAGTCCCGGGGTCGATTTGCTCGACTAAAAGGCGGTGCTCCAGCATGGCCGCAGTCAAATGACTGAAACAAGTAAAAGAGTAAAAGAGTAAAAGAGTAAAAGAGTAATGAGTAGGGTAGACGTGATACCAATAGTAATTGGCAAACTTGGAAGTATCACCACTCAACTACCAGCATGGCTGAAAATGATTGTGCGGAGTGTGAAGGTAGAACATCTATAACAATCAGCGTTGTTTGGAACTGCAAGAATTCTTCGCGGGGTTCTTGAAGCACGACTAGTAAACAACGTCACCCTCGACTGCTGGCTGTGGACAGCTGAAACTTTCCCTCATACCCCGCAAAATAAGCTGTGAGTTTTCAGCACTTAATAATAATAATAATCGTCTCTTCTTTAGGCACGAAGCCTTAAATATGGTGATAGAAGTAAGTTAATTACATCGATTCCAGTGCGTAAATGGTACTTATTTCATCGACCTCGTAACGATGAAAGCAAAGTCGCCGTCGGCGGAATTTGAACTCCGTACGTGAAGATGAATGAAATACTGCTATGCATTTCGTCCGGCGTGATGACGATTTTGCCAGCTCGATGCCATTTAAGAAGAAGAAGAAGAAGAAGAAGAAGAGAAGAAGAAGAAGAAGAAGAAGAAGAAGAAGAAGAACAACAACAACAACAACAACACAACGACGACGACAACGACAACAACAACAACAACAACAATAACAACAATAATAATAATAATATAATAATAATAATAATAATAATAATAATAATTTTCGCACAAGGCCAGCAATTTCATGTAGGGGATAAGCCGATTACATCGATCCCAGTGCTTGATTGGTACTTACCTTATCGAAACCGAAAGGATGAAAGGCAAAGTCGGTCACAGCAAAATTTGAACTCAGAACGTAAATACGGACGAGATGCCACTAAGCATTTTACTCGGCGAGCTAACGACTCTGTCAGCTCGCCGCCTTAGAGGTAAGCATAATATTGATGAGATGTGAAAAGAAAACACTTGAGGAACGCATTGTATCGTGTCCGATATAACTCATTATTTTAATTAACGATGTGAAACATACGATTTTTAGAAAATGAACATCTGTATATATTTCATATAGACTTATTTCACCATCTCTTTATGAAAGACCAAGTCGATTACGGCGATATTTGAACACAAAAATGTCAAGGAATGTAACTAAATACTGGTTTCAAATTTTAGCACGAAGCCAGAAATTTCGGAGGTGGGATTACATCGACCCCAGTGTTCAACTGGTAGTTGTTTTATCGATCTCGAAAGAATGAAAGGCAAAGTCAAACTCAGCAGAATTTGAGCGCAGATCGTAAAGACGGACTAAGTGCCGCTAAGCAGTAACGATTCTGCCAGCTTGCCGCTTTAGTATAGCTGAATATTTCTAGGCATTTAGTTCGGCGGTCTCTCGTTTCTGCATACAAACGATCTAAGTAAGAATAAATAAATATAATAGATGTTAAAGTAGCAATAATTACTTCATTCGCCGCTATTCGATAATGGAAGACTTAAGTAAAAGGTTAATGGAAAATAATTACCGTTGTATTACATAAATACATTTGAGAAAGACAAAAAAAACAGTAACTTAACAGAAACTGTTGAAGGAGTAACAAACGTAAGTAATTGTTTGTTTTCTATTTTCTGTCAGATTGGCAAATATGACAAAGAAGTTGGCTTGAAAAGAGACTTGAGCATATTTATTATTTATTTTTTTATTATTAAAAATAAAATAAAATCCTAAGGTAAATAAAAAATAAATCTATCATTAGTCATCATGTCAAATAGAAAGTGCTGTAATACCAGAGCTAGAAATATCACCATTAGAGCTCAAAAGTCAGAATCTAAGATCGGTCTCTCTGTATTGTTCTGAAAGCGGCAAAAGCTCTGAGAAAATATATAAAAGATGTTTGGTGTGCTTAAATGAACGGTGAACAGTATTGTATAAGGATACTCAGCGCCTCGGTAACATTTGTGCAGATTGGCATATACAACAGTATTGGTGACTACATACACTAGAAACAGCTAACACCACAAAACCGACAGAGGAAGCAGATAGTTGTTGCTGTTATTTAGTCCCGAGTCATTTCTGATCAGAGAGACATAATCAATGGTATTCCAATAAGGCGGTGAGCTGGCAGAAACATTAGCACGCCTGGCGAAATGCTTAGCAGTATTTCGTCTGCGTTACGTTGTGAGTTCAAATTCCGACGAGGTCGACTTTGCCTTTAATCCCTTTCGGGTTCGATAAATTAAGTACCAGTTACGAACTGGGGTCGATGTAATCGACTTAATACCTATGTCTGTCCTTGTTTGTTCCCTCTGTGTTTAGCCCCTTGTGGGTAATAAAGAAATAGGTATTCCAACTATGACAAGACAGTATGCCCAGAGCTACATTAATCAATATGAGCTTGTTTTTTTAAGAGAATAAGGTATGGTTTCAGAGAGATTTAGCTGATATTTCTAGAAGGTCGAGTGACTACCTGAAGTTTCCTTCGTTGTCTTCACTGTAACATAACATGCTTTGTAGTACTTGCTGCACGATACCACAATTGATTAAACAACGTAGCATGTCAAAGTAGCAGTATATAACAAAACACGCTAGAACGCACTAAGACACCAGAATCTCAGTAATAACAAACACTATACACGTATTACAGCAAAACACAAGCATAGCAAAATATTTGTAACGCTAATCTTAGTGATAGGGTAAATAAATGCAATGCTATGCAACGCTATGACTCATTATAATAACACAGCATCATTATTCTTCTCAAGACTCCAAAACAATGATAATGGAATAAATTGGATTGTAGAACATTATAAATTATGTCCCAATGCAGGGAGCTATATAAGAAGCATACCAAGATAACAACCCTGAGTGGGATGGAAATGCTTACAAATGAAGAAAAGTATTAACAGGGGGAATTGTCATGAATAACAAGGAAAGGTAAGAATATGCACAGAATCAATTAGAAAGTCACAGAAAAGTGAATGTTATCTCAAAGTTATCGGAATGCTACTGTATCTTTTAGAACTAATAATGTTACTGAAATAACTTGGCCAAAACTGCTCATGCCTAGGCTTCTGAGAATTCGGGATTAAAGAAACGGAGAAGTTACTAAAATCCTGGAGACTGGACAAACTTCATAAAGAACATACAAGTAATTTGGACAGAAAAATATATATTCTAAAATATATAAAATATAAAAAAGACTGGGAATAAAATACAAAACTAACTTTGGTAGGCAAAGAATTTGCAACAATGCTAGAGTAACTGAGTGACTTACAACCAAAAATAGCAAAATAACTAGAATCCATCAGAGAGAATCAATCGATACATGAAGAATGGTATATGCAACACGAAACAAAAACGATTTTATCAAGAACTGAATGGGGATATTAGCAATTGTAAAATAATTTCTAATCCTGAGGAAAGTAAACATTTCTCGACTGCGAATCTAAAATAACAAGAAATATCACAGCAAAGCAATACTGAGACTAAATGAATACAGAAGCTAAGGTTGTTATTGTTAATGCTGGTCAGCTTCAACTAGTCTTTATTGTAACAGATCAGGTGAGATTGAAGGCAAAAGAATACGACTTTTTAGAAATGTAATTTGCATGGTATTTTTGAAGCAGCTTTTTGTTAACAAAGATTTGTTGAAAATTTGACTGGAATACTAAACAGCAAGGTACAGCTATCAAAATGTTTGGCATGAAATTGAATATTATTTCTTCTCACTGATCCAAGAAACAGCAATCGACTACAGATAAATTCTCGGTGAGAGTGCCAATGATATTCACATATATTCAGATCAATAACTGATCGTCAGAGATATTAGCTATTGGGAATAAATTGATATTTGACTAGAAACAAGGCACTAATATTCTCCTTATTCTTGTAGAACATACCAATTTTTATTTTAAATATTCCCTGGACTGCTCCCACAATTTCATCGACCCAACTATGTTGCGAGTTTCACGTGACTTAAGCAGGATTTGAAAGCGTATAGTCTTTAAATTTTGTTATGTTACGCTCTCGTTCAACACAAATTATAAGACAGGAAACGGTATGTTAATGTACTTATGTCTTACCCAAAAGTAGTATCCAGTTAAGTGGAGGGATAATACTAGTACAGAGAATCTAAACAGTATTACAGAAGTTTTACATGAAACCTACGCTGCACGACATATCTAAGAACAAAATGAACTGTGTAGGAAATATTTGCAGTACTGGAATATCCAAGAGTCACACAGCAGAAAATAGTAACAAAAAGCATCAGTATTGCATATGTTAAGCTATAGTTACTGAATTAAAAGTATTACGTCACTAGTTCTTCTTTTAGTGTTTCTGAAAAGAAAGGAGGGCATATCAACTCTGAGATTTAGAAGTGTAAAATAGAAAGATGAAACAAAATATTGTAAAACACTTATTTCTGCGTTCTACTGTTTATGTCAGCTCCCCACCTTCATTGGTATTCAGATAAGTTCCGAAAACCCCGCTGATTTAGCTGGTAATCTTAATAGATTACATTATGGGATGGTGGAAGCACTCCGTCGGTTACGACGATGAGGGTTCCGGTAGATCCGACCAACGGAACAACCTGCTCGTGAAATTAACGTGTAAGTGGCTGAGCACAACGTAGTTCTCGGGGATATTCAGCGTGACACAGAGAGTGACAAGGCCGGCCCTTTGAAATACAGGTACAACAGAAACAGGAAGTAAGAGTAAGAGAAAGTTGTGGTGAAAGAGTACAGCAGGGATCACCACCATCCCCTGCCGGAGCCTCGTGGAGCTTTAGGTGTTTTCGCTCAATAAACACTCACAACGCCCGGTCTGGGAATCGAAACCGTGATCCTACGACCGCGAGTCCGCTGCCCTAACCACTGGGCCATTGCGCCTCCAGATTACATTATACTATATCGTTGACGAAAGCAACATAAATCGTAACACAAAAAGCTCGTATAATAGAATAAGCCAAGAGAAAGAAGGGGAATGAAGCGTTTCATGCAGAATCCTACCTTTCTCGGACATGTTCTAATTAACCTCTCTTTTTCTCGCTACTTAAATCCTATTCTGAATTTGAACATCTTGTACTTAGTGTCTGCCGATATAGATCATCACTGTCTTTCTCTGATAGTGTTTAACTTAGTCCAACAATTTACTAGTATATGGAGCGAGAATATGAGGAAAACACAATCGCACCAAAGAGCTTAGGCAGAAACAGAATTAGCGTTCGTACCATGTCTCTCGTTCACTCAGCACTATGCAAACCGAAGTTAAACACTGTCTCAGTAATTCTTTGTAATTGAAAATGCATTAATTACGTGTTCAAATTCACCATAGCTGATCAAAAATATGATGAAAGATGTTCTGTTGAGAACATCAGATCTTTTATTCAGACGGTGGGTACATGGTTACATTATCCAGTATATCCTTCTCTTATTTAATGCATCATGGCATTCGAGAGAGATTTGATTATTGTTTCTAGCAGGTGACGTCAACTTGTAAAAGACTCAGTTTATGACTGTTCTCTCTTGTCCTCTCTCTGTCTCTTTCTCTCTACATCTATCTATCTATCTATCTATTTATCTGTCGGTCTCATATTTTTCAACGGGGTGATTATATGACTAGGTAACACTAAAATGAAAATGAACTATAATCGGTATAGTATTTCTTTCAGAAAAAATTTATATACTATATCACTTTTGGCAAACAAGTAAAATGTCAACATCTAGATTTCCTAAAACAAAATTTTGTGTTGCATGATCTAATACATCTCAGGTAGACGTACTATATAGCCAGTAATCGAGCCTAGTTTCTGTCGCTCATTCAGCAAAAATTAGGAGCCAAACATCCGTCAATTCATACCAGTTCCACATACACATAAAGAGAGGGGATAGAAGCAATATTATGCTGGACTGGAACTGTACATATCTGGACGACAGGCTGGTTGCCCTGTCAACTCGTTGGAAATATCTGTACAAAACAAACCAGCAACAGTCATTATTTACTGTGAAGAAATGATAAATGATAAACTTGTGTTGACTATTTTCATTCCAAGTGTTGTATTGTCAACAGAAAGTTAGCGAAATGTAGTTATATTCTCGGTGAGATAAATACTAGTCAAAATGTTTATGATTGATAAAAGCTACAAATGATGAATTAGATTTAAATAAATGAATGATTTGATTTATATTTTCTTATTTCTGCTAACTAAATCATTTCAAGATCTTCTAGCGTCGCTTTTGAAATACAGAAAAATGGCAGAAATCCAAATTCTCAGCCAACAGTTCTTTGTTGTTGCATAATTAAAGGTATTCAAATCCGGACAAAGTTTTCATTTGAAACTCGCTACAGCTTCTTTCATAAGATTCTTTTACTGTTTGCATTCAATACACTTTTCTCTTTTCTCTGCTTATCCCTACCTTTCTCTCCATTTCTCTTCCTCTCTCGCTTTCTCTCTCTATTTACTTCTTCGTTTTGTCTCTCACTGTTTTTCGCTTTTGTATATTTAAATGCATAATCATCTTTTCTCTTTTTACTTCACATTCTTTTCTGTGTCTCATCTCTCATCTCTCTATTACTCTCTCAATCTTTCTTTCTCTCTCTCTCGTTCCCACTCTCACATGCGCGTACGTGCAATACAATTTCTCTTTTGATTTACTTTTATTGATATATAGTTCTTCAACTTTCTGTTCCTTTTTCTTTCTCTTCTTTTCTGTAATTTCCACTCAATTTTCTGTCTCTTTCTCTGACACTCTTCGCAAACGCGCGCGCGTGGCGCACATACTTTCAGAAGAGAGAACAAAGAGAAAAGAAGAATGTAGCGATATTATTAAAAGATAGATAGATAGATAGATAGATAGATAGATAGATAGATAGATAGATAGATAGATAGATAGATAGATAGATAGATAGATAGATAGATAGATAGATACATAGATAGATAGATACATAGATAGATAGATAGATAGAGATAGATAGATAGATAGATAGATAGATAGATAGATAGGTAGGTAGGTAGGTAGGTAGGTAGGTAGATAGATAGATAGATAGATAGATAGATAGATAGATAGATAGATAGATAGATAGATAGATAGATAGATAGGTAGATAGATAGATAGATAGATAGATAGATAGATAGATAGATAGATAGATAGATAGATAGATAGATAGATAGATAGATTATTGTCAATTCCTTCTGCTACTTTTCTCTCTTTTGCAGACGTTTTCCATTATCTCTCATTGAATCTCTCTCAGCCAATCACCCTCTCATTCTTATTCTATCATTCTCACTCCAGTCCTCTCTTTCCGAAATCATTTTAGCCTATACCGCCATCAACTGCCAACAGTGGTGTGTGCGCGCATTTTCACCCTCCACAATATAATTAATGCTGGCCCACAAAACGATAGAATTAAAATTTAGCTTAACACATCACTTTGTCGCTTGCTATACGCCTCCTGGCTATAAATGCGCTAATTGCAGCCCTATTTTGGTCGAGTTGACCTTTAATGCTTCTCGTTTTATCTTAACGATTCTCTTCAACATGCATTACTTGTGATTTGTTAACTAACTTATACTACAGTATCAAAGAAGCAACTCTTCTTTCGTTGCCACTGAATGTGACCGTAAACCCTTCTCATGTATATGTCCATACATGCACGAACACCCACACATACGTATATACCTTTACTTATATTGCCTATGGGATTGTGTAAATATATGTGTGTGTTTGTGTGTATATATATATATATATATAATGTACAATATCTGTATTAATATACATACACGCAAACACACATATGTATGCGCACGCATATATACATACATACAAGATTATATATACACACATACATATATATACATATATATATGTGTGTGTGTGTGTGTGTGTGTGTGTGTGTGTGTATGTATATATATATATATATATATATATATATATATATACACTAATGTAAGGGGTTCTAATGATTATACATCGAGAATTGAAGTTTCATCAGGCGAACGGCAAACTTTAACTACTCAGCCCGAATACCGAGCATGTATAATGAAGAGCTATTGAATGGTTGTGAAAACATCTCGTATTGAATGCAGGCAATAGAATTAAGATAATGGGCATAATTCACTATTTATTTATACTTATTGTAATAGGCCTTTGGCTTCCTTAAGTTGGATGAAGCTGAAGAACTTTTTCAATCTAACTGCTTTAACATTTTAAATAAACTGATATCAATTGAAAATGGATACGTGCTGGAAAAACTGTCGCAGTTGAAGCCACGAAAAATAGCGGTTAAAAAGTTAATGGAAACATTATATAATATGGTATTTTGAGATGATTCAGATAATCATATCATTAAATATTTCATTCTATTATTCTGATGTCCTCCGTGTAACTATTATGCTATTGATATCCTTTATGATTGCTAGGAAAAGTAGAATCTGTATCATCACGCATGCAAGAAAAACTAGGTTTGTTTGATAGCGCTGAGTTATGTGATGTAATTGGTCTTTATGTACCTGATATACTGCAAACTAAATTCACTCCTATAAATACAAGGCAGTTATATAAACGTAGTTATATCCTAGCACGTGAACAGTCATTCACAAGAGGGACTTAGAAAAGATCTAATCAACTTCTTTAACGGATTATGTCAAAAACAAAAATTAATGATCACAAATGCAATGGTAATGTCAACTTTTCTACAGACAAACACAAACCATATAGAAACCTAAAGTTACCTACGTACATTAGCATTGAATCCTGATATGTACCTATGGTTTTGTGAATCTTGTTTAGTAATATAATATACAGATTATAAATATACACTACTTCGACACTTCATTACAAAACATTTACGTTGCATGCAACAGGGATCACCACATCATAATAGGTCTCCAAACTCCACTCACTTAATAAATACTTATGTCAAGGCCTACACTATGACACAAGTATTTATCACATGCCAACAGATCTTCATTTCTTTGCATGTGTGTACAACAATACAAAATGTCTACAACTCATCTTTGCAACTGTACACGTCATTTTAAACAGTATGCATACCACCTCAAAGAATTCACACATCATCTGAATAGGTCTACATGTCATCCCAATAGGTTTACACTTCTTCGCAATAGATCTATACGTCATCCCAACATGCTTACACTTCCTTGCTGCATGGATACTTTACACCGGTGTTTCTCAACCACTTTTTTTACCTATGGACCCTGAGATTCCTATTTTATTTGGGTGGACCTACCTAGCCATTTGATGTTTACAAAATCCTATTATATTTTTATAATTAAATATTATTATGAATTGTATTAAAATATTGCTAAAAAGTGTTTTGTGTATAGTTAAATTATAAACAATTTATTGCAGATAAATTTTAACAACAAAATCTTATATGGACCCCCAAGGGCCATATAGATCCCGATTGAGAGCCACTGCTTTACAAAGTCACACAAACCGCTAACGGCATCTGCCAAATATCTTTCAATCACGTCCGGCCATTTTAAAAGTAAAAGAAAAGGTACGCACAATGTAATCTTCATATATAAAAGTCAAGTTGTGTGCTGTCTGTCTCCTACGATTTAGATTCCTAACTACTCCCACATTTTGCGGTGCAGTTTAACCAAAACCGGGTATCTTATAGTCGTGATTCATATCGAGCCCTTCTGGGTATTAGCACGCGTCTACGATGAGTCTACGATTTAAAAAAAATTTACCATCATTTTTTTCCATTTAATGCATTTTTTCGCTATTATATAAGGGAAGTAACTCTCTAAAAATGTCTACGATGAGTCAACGATTTAAAAATAAAATTACCATCATTTTTTTTCCATTTTGAATGCATTTTTTTGCTATAACTCTCTAAAAATGCTGATATAGTTATTTCCCTTACAAACCCGAGCAATGCCGGGCGATACTGCTAGTTATAAATAAACGTTCAGTGATGGCAAACGTTTTATCATAGAACTGTTCTGTTATGCCAAACATGGAGCTAAAAATCAACAATTGTGGTTTGATAGTTTACACGGCATACAACAAATGTCCAGCAGATCGTAATAAATCTATGTCATGTTACGATCCACTTTGACTACATTAGAAATGATCTCCACCTGGTCAAAACGTCACACTGCACAAGCAAACGCTAGTGTCACTATGTCCGCTCGGCCCGCTAGAAATAACAACAACATATCCCTCAAATCATACCATTTTTATATTAGAAAAAGACTGAATCATATACTCCTGCATACTCAATGTCTAGAAACAGCTTGGCAGACTGAATTCACATTCTATCAATATCAGTCTTTAATATATTCTAATTGGTATATTCAGTGTCATGAATATTCCTTATATCGCATACATTGTTTACTACACATCTTCCCAGCTAACTAGAGATCCTCTACGTAGTCGTTTGACTTGTTAAAAAGAGCAGCCAAATTCCCTCAACTTACAACTAGCTGGGTTTTTTTAAGGAAGGACACATTGCACAATGTATACAAAAAGATAAGATGGTTACGGCAACGGTTTATATTCGGTGAGCTGGCAGAAACGTTAGCACGCCGGGCGAAATGCTCAGCGGTATTTTGTCTGGAGTTACGTTCTGAGTTCAAATTCCGCCGAGGTCTACTTTGCCTTTCATCCCTCCGGGGTCGATAAATTAAGTACCAGTTACGCACTGGGGTCGATATAATCGACTTAATCCGTTGTCTGTCCTTGTTTGTCCTCTCTGTGTTTAGCCCCTTGTGGGTAGTAAAGAAATAGGTTTATATTCGCTTAATCGTAGACCTATTCGATTATTACTGAAGTGTGGTTAAATATAACATCAACTACTACATATTATCGTAACAAATCTTTAATAAATATCCACATCTTTATATTGCTTCAAAAGATCTGAACATATATACACAATAGGTTTATATTAGAATTAATTCTGTCTGCACACATCACAAATTTCTTATATGAACTACATCACGTGCCCACTGTATCCGAGACCTACACTTCAGCTAAACTTGTCTTTACACACACACACGTTCTCACACAGACACACTCACACACAGAATTACGACGGTATTATAACACCAAAGAATTTAATCGTTCTACAAACATCAAATATTAAAATTAACTTTTATATCATGAATTATTTCATAAAATCATTATTCGCAAAAGAAATATGAGTTAATTAGGAATCAGTCAATTCAGAGAAATCGCTCTTAATTCTTGATTAGCTAATTCGACTGTAAACAACCAAAAAAAGGTAAAGTTAGAAGGTCATTGGATTTTTACTTTTTGATATTTCCAATGATCTTTAAAGGACTTTGATGTTGTCAAACGACTTCAACATGGCCAACGATTGAAATATTTCTCTCACTACTCCTTTACTTTCTACTATAGTATCTCACTTCAAAATTACAGATATAAACCGTTCATATATTCTACTAGAATCGATAAAGACACTTTCACTACCAACAGCATCAAATAGCAAACTCATATTTACTTCCAATTAACAGCGCTACATTTAATACATTAGTATCGTCACTTTTTTGGAAGCACTCCGTCGGTTACGACGACGAGGGTTCCGGTTGATCCGAATCAACGGAACAGCCTGCTCGTGAAATTAACGTGTAAGTGGCTGAGCACTCCACAGACACGTGTACCCTTAACGCAGTTCTCGGGGATATTCAGCGTGACACAGAGAGTGACGAGGCCGGCCCTTTGAAATACAGGTACAACAGAAACAGGAAGTAAGAGTGAGAGAAAGTTGTGGTGAAAGAGTACAGCAGGGATCACCACCACCCCCTGCCGGAGCCTCGTGGAGCTTTTAGGTGTTTTCGCTCAATAAACACTCACAACGCCCGGTCTGGGAATCGAAACCGCGATCCTACAACCGCGAGTCCACTGCCCTAACCATTGAGCCATTGCGCCTCCACTATCATATATATCGTCACTATCATCGTTATGACGTTATAGTCGCCATTATGCCGTCATTGTCCTTATTGTGACGTATTCACCATAATATTAGTGAAAACGCAAAATTGTGCGGACGGTATAGCGGTTTAAATTGATTTCACTAATTCAGTGGTCCTTTAATTCTATCAATTCCAGTAGGATGAACATTGAAGTTGTTCTGGGACAGAACCTGAACTCGGAACGTAGACGCCTGTAATTAAGTGTCGCAAACCACTTTGTCAGGGGCTCTAACAATGCTAACACCACTTCCCTTGAATAATAATAATGTTCCAAATTATGGCACAAGGCCGGCAATTTTAAAGTTAGTGGACTTATTCAGTTACACTGACTCGACAATTTGACGGGCGCTTTGTTGTCGACCCCGGAAGGATAAAAGGCAAAGTTGACCTCGGCAGCATTTGAACTCAGAACGTGAAAACCCGAAAGAAATGCCGGTAAGCATTTTAACCGACGCGCTAACGACTGCAGAACTTGACTGGTACGTTATCTTACCATCCTCGTAGGGATGAAAGGCAAAGTTGACCCTGGTGGTGCCTTTTCAAAGCTACAGAAGACTTAGCATACACGGATTGGCAGAAGATACCTTCTCTATGTGAGTCTTTTAACATCTTGGGACGAACTTTATCTCAGCAGCGGCCTTGCAACATTAAATCTAGATTTCGCCTGCAGATGCCCCTGAATATGTTATCGTGACTAGACTAGGAGGCCAGCAAAGTATTTTCTCCACCTCTTGGCAATGTAATTTGAAGAGAGAAGAAATCTAGATGAATTCCTGGTGGCAGTAGTGGAGTGCTACTTCGTATAACGAAATCGACGGATGGTATGTCTGAATACTTTATTTAAAGTCAGCTCCCAGCTGAACCCAAAATTTTCCCATGTCTTATGGTATCTGCTGCAACTTTTTGTGTCTCATCTTACGCAAATGCAAAATGAAAGACTTGTTTCCAAGCCATGCTCAGTAGTTCTCCTTCTTTGCAGGGATGGTACATTTAACTTCCTGGCTAGATCATGGAGTTCTGCAATCCGGCGTCACACCGAACTGTTTTTAATACCCAATAAGATAACGTAACTCACCCTACATAAAACAGAACAGAGTGACCCTTAGGAGTTCCAGGCACCTGGTACAATGTCATGTGACACCATTCAAGAAATAATAATAATAATAATAATAAATGCCCTGATGCAGTACCAGAATGGCTCTCATGGCTTCTGATCTTAATCGATTGGAAGTGTTACCATGTACATTGTTTTCTCTTGGTATAAAAGATGGGCTACAGCAAATATTCTGCTCAATACCACAGATTTGCTTGTCAGCTGTTTGACCTTAACCAGTTGACCATGTCCTTTTGTGGCTGACGATATGTGCATCTCTGACCACGAGCATTTATACAGTTCTTTAATTGTTAAATATTTAGAGCATTCATCGTACACTCTAATCTGTGGGTATGCGTCAGAGAGATCCAATTTAGAAAATATCTTGCCACCGTTTAATTTTGCAAAAATATCCTTCTTTGGTTCAAACCAGTAGAAAAATCAGCACACACACTTTTTCTTAATGTACACAATTGGTGCTGCTCGTTTAGAATATTTTCCTTTTTGAATAACTCCAATTTTTTCTAGTCTCTCTGACTCTTAGTTTATCTGTTAAAATGCTGTGAAAGATACCGTTCATTTTTGTTTAAATGTCGGTATGGCGTTTTCTTGTATTTGAAACTGTGCCTTCATTTTGGTACACAGACCTAATTACCTCCGCCAAGGAAGGAGGCTATGTTTTCATCGGCGTTGGTTTGTCCGTCTGTGTGCAAAATAACTCAAAATGTTGTGAACGGTTTTTGATGAAACTTGCAGGAAAAGTTGGTAATGACACAAGGAACGGATGGATTCTTGAAGGATTTTTCATGTTATATTTACTTTACATGAAGTATTACAATGTTACGTCCTTTGATTATCTCCCTTGAAAACACGTTCATCGTTTCCACGTAACCTATGGTGGCGTTGCTGTTTCCAAAGTTTATTTTCGTTTCTCTATTAGTAATTTTACTCACGTTGTGTGTGTATCACTCATGTTTTAGGTAATTGTTGTTTCTTTTGCAAGCCCGCCAAGGAAGTTGTTTTTGCCGGCGTTGGTTTGGGAAATTCGGCGATTTTCAGCATGTGTGTATATGGATGGAAATGAGCTGCTTGGCGAAGGTTTTAGCTCTCCGAGTTCTTTTCTAGTTTATCGGACAGATCTTCAAAGAAAATATTTAAAAACAGTTTTTCTGCTCATCTGACGACTTACTGGAGAAAAAACATTTACATTTTCACAGAAAAGATTTACGGAGAGGTCCCATAAATTAAACAATTCCATTCAGTCAGTACCAGACAAGTTTGTTGTATTACTGAGCACAAAACTTTAGCCTTTAAGGTTTTTTCCCGAAATTTGATGTTACTTATCAATTCGCCCCTGAAATATAACTTTTTTCTTGAAACACTACGGGCAATTTTCGAGCTTTCATTTAATTTAGGTCTCCCAAATTTCTCCATGTATCTGTGTTAATTATTGAGTCAGGGAGTACTACAATTTATTTACGGGTAGTTTCAATTTAAGGAGGATGACAAGATGTTTTAAAATTTAAGGAAAGAAGTTATCAAAAAACATATATACAAGGAAACTTACTAACATGATTATCAAAGGGTTGTACTTATGCTAACGATGTAAACGCAAGTAAATGTATCGAAAACATTACCGTAGGGTACTTAAGAAAGTTTACTCACAGAAATATTTCCGAGAATCCCACCAATTGTCCACAATTGTGCAAGTCTAAGTCCAGCGGTTTCTACAATTGGTCGGTTACAATTTGAACCGAGGGCACATGTTAAAACCGTTACAATCGATATGTCAATAAAACTAAGCAAGAAAAGATAGAGGGTCTGGGTGAGGAATACAATGATATCATAAATCTTGACTTCAGCAAGGCCTTTGATAAGGTTGACCAGAACAACTTTAAAAAATCTCTCCAGCATTGGAGTGCAAGGGAAACTTCTAAAGTAGTTTAAATCCTTTCTGCTGAACAGAACGCAGCGTGTGGGGATCAAAGGTGTTCGATCAAGCACAGCAAAAGTCATCAGTGGGGTCCCACAAGGCACTGTTAGGCCCACTCCTGTTCCTTATCTACATAAATAACATCATTAGGGTCATTAAATGCAGTAATATAAAAATTTTGTTCCTATCAATAAATCTAATAATTTAAAAATTATAAACTAATAATATATTAACTATAAGTGGGTGCAAACATGCAATTACAATCAACTGGCTACACTTACAGTTCTACATAGCACATCAAAATTTTGCAAATACCTCCTGTAATCCCAATCAACATAGTACTAAAAACAAGCAGACACATACAATGAATGGTGGGTGATGGCGGACATAGAGTACAATAAAATAAAAGAAAAATAGCATAAAATAAATGAAAATGGGGGTAATAACATTCACAAGTGAGTAGGGCTATCAATGTCCATTTAAAGTGGGGGAGTGGCAGTGAGTAGAGGAAAGAACAATAAGTTAGTAGCGAATTAAGTCAAAATTCCAGCAAGTGCCGACATCCATGGTATAAAAGGCGCTAGAAGGCAAAGAAAGCAAACAAGATAGGAAAAGCTAAAACTGAAATTTAAATAAAATATAAGATTTGAAGTAATTATTAGGGGTAAAAGACTATATTGTTCCTACCTTGAAAAGCAAATAAAATTAATGGAAAGAAAACCATTCCGTTCATGGCGTTGACATTTCGCGATGTGAATTACGAGAGAAGATTCACGCAAGAAATTCTACGTATATATAATATAGCAATCGAGTATGGCAATACTATTTATGCCACCGTCTTTGATATATTCGTTTCTATACAGTTTACGACTTACACTACCCTGACATATTTCGCGAAGCAATTGAGTCTTGTTCGTGGTTCGATTTCGATTCTGACAAGACCTATTGCCAAATCCTGAATAGAAAATTTCAGGCCATTAATCTGCAAAGATGGAAATGGAAGTTCCATTTCTGCTTTTTAACCCCATATCGATCTTGATCGAGTACATCTATCAGACCAAAGGCATTACAACCGTAAGTATCCTTCTTTTCCATATTATCTATAACTACATTATCTAATGTAACCATTCGTTTTGTAGAAATATAGACTTAGGGAGCCTGTTTCTAGCAGACAGTTTCAGTAAGTTCTCCGGGCAATGATATATGTGATGTGGTGTGTCATTTAGTTTTATTTCAAAATTTCTTGCCAATAGAGAAAGAGCCGGTTTCTAACCCAGATCCAAGGTTCCTTCATTAGAATTTCAACATCAATAATAGGAAAGCTTTGCGCTAGAAAGAACACTGACTGTGTCTTAAGTATGATATACATAGAGATCGCTAAATTATGCGGAATCCGTGGCTAGTAATGTGTGTTTTTATGAATGAAATCACATGCACACTTACGTGTAAATAAATATATACATATCATGCATTTATATAGACAGACAGGCAAACAGACATGCAGGCAGGCTCACAAACAGCTAGCTAGCTAGCTAGATAGATAGATAGATAGATAGATAGATAGATAGATAGATAGATAGATAGATAGATAGATAGATAGATAGATAGATAGATATGAACTATATATATATATATTATATAACCTTTCTGTCCCCCTCCCTCTCTCATTCTTCATTCTTTCTGGTTTTCTCTAGAACCCTTCCCTTTTTCTCTCCCTTTCTCTTACTTCTCCTCCTCCCTCCAGTCACTGACACGTGACCAGAGGTCTACTGCCTTTCTGACTACTACTTCCAACAAGTGAAGTCGGCTTTTTCTGTCCCTCTCAAGCCGTTTTCAAGGCGTTCAAAATATTTTTTCTTTCGTTCAAGCTTAACAACCCTTAATGTTTGTGTTACAGTTACTCTCCTTGTCCTGTTTTTTACTGTTTTTATTATTTGTATTGTCTTTACTGTCCTGTTTTTGTTACCACTTTAACCCCTCCGCAAAAAATCTCAAATTTTATTTAATTTGCTTTGCGGGAAGGATTGTTTCCACAAAGTTGTGTCTCGCCTTTACCTTCGAAACACGGAGTAGACGAAACAGAGGCGGCTGAAGAAGGGGAATTTTCCTTGTGTTGTATGTTTTTTACTCTGTTTTTTCTTTGTTTAAAACAATGTCCGTTTCCTTGGTTTTGTTTTTATGTTTTCGTTTCTCATTCTGTTCGACGTTATTTTGGTGTCCTGTACCCATATATGCATGTATATATACATATAGATGTAGGTACGTACATATATATATGTATATATGCATATGTTTTATTTATTATTTTGTTATTATATATATATATACACATGCGCAAATAAGTTCCGTGTGTTTCCATATATAAATTCAAACTTAGCTCATTAGGTGATATGTGACGTTAAGACATTGTTAACATTGGTTTATCGTGTAGAGAGAGAGTTACATCTGCGTGTGAGAGAAACTTTAAGAATCAACGGTGTTTACTTAAGAACACATTTGAAGAGATTAAGTAATGAGCAGGTTTAGAAGAACGGATCTGACAATCACATCAGTGTTGGGGTAATTTAGCTAAACAGACAGCAGATTAATCAAAGTCTGAAACTATCAATGTTCCATAGAAATACCGAATTTACCGAAACGGTCCTTATAATTACTTCATTATAGCATTAAGGTTATTTAAGAGCAGAGAGTTGTTCAAATTCGCATTTACTAAACTGACTCGAATACACACACAGAAATAATGGTGTGAGAGTATGTGCGTGTGCGTGTGCACGTGTGCACATGTGTGTGTGAGTGTGTAGGTGTGTGTGTGTGTTTGAGTGTCTGTGCGTGTGGAGAGAGAGTAACGATTAGAATATTGCTTATGCATCATATTCTCTGCAACTGTATAATAAACACTCTCTAACTTGAATTCTAAATATATATATATATATATATATATATATATAATATATATATATATATAGGGAGAGTTTACGAAAAAAAAACAAAAGACGAAGACAGGTGGTGTACAAAACAAACAGATGTATTAGTATAACGCTCAGGAATAGAAAAATTCTATTACGTTTCGAGCCTACGCTCTTCTACATAAAGGGACACAGAAAAAAAACAAGGAGAGAAAAAAATGTGTGTAGTGGCTAACGATCTATCATGGCGACATATATAATATAAAAGGATAAAATTGTAAAAAATTTTATTAGTGTCCAGCATATAAAAAGATAGACCCATTAAGGTGAAATCATAAATACAATTATAATGATAGAGTAAAAATAATAGTGATGATATTTAATGTGATTCGATGATCTAGATCTCCTTTCAGCATATTGGCAAGAATTTTTTGTATACCCTTAATTATAATTATATAAGCTAATTTCTTTAATAACTACGAAACTCAGTTTAACATAGAAAACGCATCGGATAACCCCTTCCTGAAGAAAAATAAACCAAAAACAGACACAGAAATGACCCCACGTGTATTTAACACTAACCACAGACGGTCTAGGGGATGCAACTCGTCCTTCTCTGGCTCACTTGCTCCCCCAAATGGCTATCGGACGGCTATCAATAATTCAGCCCACGGGGGTAAATCTAGACTTGATCTTCGGGGTATCCGACATGCAAACCAAAGATTTCATCGAAACCCCCAGACTGACCGAAGTTTTGGTGAACCACTTCCTACCAGGAATAACTTGCCTCCGAGGCTTTGCCCCCAACACAGCCACTTCAGGCGGTCGGCGAGACGGGACATGACTAGACACCATAACCTCTCCCTCCAACCATATCACAATATTAAAAATCAATTAAACCCAAACTACGTTAGCCACAGACCATATAACAATCCTCAGTACAACCATAATCCAGTACACTGCACAACCACTCCACCACAAACATACTACCATAGACACAATTTACACCCACCTTTCCCTCAGCAAACCAAACAAATACAGACCTTCCACTACAATCCATGTACTTACAACCATTTTTTAGACGCAAACCAGAGAAACAGAGATGTGAAATGGAAACAAATAAACAAGTCCAACCGAAAATAATCAACCTGTCAAAGAAAATCCTGAGTTCTACAGAAATCAAAATCCTAGCAAGAGGTCTAAAATTTACCCCTACCCCACCACAGATCGAATCCAAATGAAATTAAGGACAATACCTTGGACTTCTGCCGTAAATTACGCCTCACAGAAGCTCTTTACAACTATACCAGTGAAGATGACTCAAAAGTGAAAAACAAAAGTGAGTACCATCCTACAAAAGGTAGAAATAAAGCACTTGATGTTTTCTGTGATCACATAACTTGTTTTCCTTACAATACCATTCCAAAACAACATATCAAATCCAACCTTAATTTAAACGAATGGAAAGACCTTGTCGAACTAAAAAAATGACATAAACCTCACTATTAAAGAGGCCGATAAAGGAAGTGCGGTAGTATTGATGGATACAGAGTACTACAAAAATTTAATACTTTCCATGTTGGAAAATAATACTTACTATGAAAAACTTACATATTACAGCCCACAGAAAACACTGAAAAACTTATCCTCCTTACTCAAAATTCATGGAAAGGGTCTTACTACACATGAAATTGACTATCTATCCAATTTCAAATACAGTCCTAGTCTATTCTACGGATTACCCAAGATACATAAAAATCCACTCATTTGTGAAGCCTGCAAAGTCAACCGGCGTCGATTTGTTTACGTCCCCGTACCTTAGCGGTTCGACAAAAGACACCGATAAAATTAGTACCAGTGCTAAAAATATACAAGTACTGGGATCGAGTCATTCGACTAAAAACTTCTCAAGGCAGTTCCCTAGCATGGCTGAAATCTGATGACTGAAACAAGTAAAAGATATATAAATTACTTTGGAGCAGTTTTTGATCAAAAGCCAAAGATGTACTTTTAAAATGGTATACGTGTTTGGTTCTATTAAAATGTTAAGTCATTTCATCAGAGAACGTTTACTATAACGATACTTCTGCTTCAGCAACTCAGCGCTGAAACTGTCTGAAATGTAATGCAAAATAGGTTAGTTTCGAAACATAAATGTGCACGTCACAAAAGCAAAGTTTGAAGGGAATAGTAGTCATTTCCTTTGATTTCTAGATAGAAGCAAATAAGAAATAACATTTACTGACCAAAGACAAAAGAAAAATATAATTTGTTACATAGGGTTTTTTGTGCAACACACCTTGCTGCATTTTACAGTAAGACATTTTATGCTGCAGTGTACAGGTTTGGAGCACTGTCCGAGTGTCTTCAAGAAGAAAGATCTTATTAAATAAGGTGCTTTTAGAGGAAAGAATTTATTTGATAATTTGTTTTTATCTAATAAGTACATTATCTAAAGTAATGTTTAAACCCCAAAATAACGAGATATGTCAAGGTTGTAGAGTATTTGATCATAGTTCTGCTAGATCAATGTTGGCATGAGACAACAGCTCAGACGTGCGCATATCTGCATTTATACATACAAACTCAATCTATCACAGAAAACCGCACGCATGAAAAAGTACACACTATACGCAATCACACATGTAATACATACAATATAAGCATGCACACTTACATACACCTACACACACACACACACACAGACACACACACACACACACAACACACACACACATAAACACGTTGATATTTTGGAGACGGTAAGTATCACAACAGAATCTGTCAGAGTAACGTAGTTGCTTTGAGCGTATTCACTCTACACACTGCGGTGCAAATATAGCACTTATCCTTACTAGATGTCATTAGAACGACCAAAGAGGATTAAAGCGTAGGCACTGCCATCTAGAGTGATGTTAATCAATCACACAGAATCTTGTTTATCTACTTATTTGAGATTAATTACTCGGGAATAATGAATGACAGACTGTATTGCAATGTACTGCGTGAACATTTGCCTCTCTCGTTTTTGCTCTCCTCTCTTCTTTCTTTCTCTCTTTCTCTCTCTCTCTCTCGCTCTATCTATCTATCTATCTATCTATCTATCTCTCTCTCTCTCTCTCTCTCTCCACTTGCATACACTTGGTGAAAATACATAATTGCAGAGCTATTAAGATTTTGATTAGTATTTACGAGCCGACTCGTACTTAGATGTCAACCTCACTTTCCTCTCTACATTATGTATTTTGGGCTTTGATAAAGTCAGTATCGTTTCGACCGTGTTTTTTTTTTCTATTTTCTTCACCCCCTCCCCTTCTACTTACTCATTATTTTCTTCACCCTCCTCCTCTACTTATTATTTTC
>NC_043002.1:119344871-119372371 GCF_006345805.1 Octopus sinensis | reverse complement strand
CTCTCTCTCTCTCTCTCTCTCCCAATATGAATATGCATATGTGTATGTATGCGCGCACATGTATGTGTATGTGTGTGATATATATTCGATATTATCTCTTTCATTTTCCATCTCTACATTTTAGCTGAAAATACTTAACAAATACACATACACAAACACACATACACACACACACACACATACACACAGTATAAATACAATAATAATAAAATGGATAAATGGATAACATGGAAGGCACAGAGTTTGACAAATAATATTTTTGCTTAACACTTTTAATGGGAAGAGATACTAACTTAACCTTTCGAGTATTAGTCTTTCTTTAGAACAAATAAAATACAGAAGTATAAAATGAGCAAGAAAGAAAAATAGTCAGTGAGAAATAGAAGGTTGCGTGTTTGAAACCTAGTAAAAATGCTATTTTATCAGATGAGTTAAGGAAGGAGAAAGAGGTGGGTGTGTAAATGGAAGTATAAAGGTATACATTTGCCTGAAAGCAGGTAATGTGTACGCTGTGCACGTCAGTGTGGTGTATGAGTATAGAAAGATGTGAGTATGGCAGCGTTGGTTATTAGGGTGCGGGATATTGTGTCTATGTAATTAATCGGTGCGTGGTGTAAAAGAATATTTGCAATGAGGTAAGAGCAGGTGCGCGAATGAGTGAATAAAGATATTGGTAAAGCAGATGGGTTGGCAAGAGGCAAGAACAACGTGGAAAGTGTTGTTGATGTGAGTGCAAGTGTAAAAGAAAAGTGTGAAGGGGCGTGAAAATAGTTTCTAATAAAGGGGAATTTTTAAACTAAAATTTGAAGTAGAAAGAAAAAGGTACGGAGTCTGTAAAGAAAAGAAATTTTTTTTTAAATTGGTAAAAGTCACACAATGATAAATGTCCGGAGAAAGTAGTCGATATCCAGGGAATAGTAAGAAATGGTAAAATCGAAAAAGGAGGAGAGATAACAAGCATAAACATTCTTGTAAAATCCACGGAGAAGAAATAACTGTGAGAAACAAGAAATTTGAAATAATGCAGTTTAAGAAATAGAAAATAACGGAAGGAACAAAATGTTTCTATTTTGGGGAAGAGTAGACTGTGAAGGGAACGAAGGAACAGAAGAAGCGTGTGTTAGGTATGTTGGGTGTTGGCATGTTAAAGACGTTGTGGCAGTCAAGTATTGGTGACCGGTGAAAAGGGGCTTTTCTCGAAACACCAAGAGAGAGGGATACTGGAAAAAAGATTTCTTGATACATTAGACATATAAACATCAACATATGTATGTGTGTATATATATATATATATAGATATATATAAGTTTCATGATGTAGAGATTCAATGGATATAAATGAATTTATTAATTAATTAACATTGCCTACAATTGTTTCACTTCACACCCAATTTAAATTACAAAACATATACAATAATATATAATAATATATTATAATATATAATATATAATATAATATTTCACCGGTCACCAATTCAAAGGGGCTTTTCAAATCTCTCACTCAAAACAGGAAGACACATAAATGTAAATATATGAATATAGTGATGTCCATCCGAATGTATTTATACTTATTCATTTTATTTAACTGTTTCTATGTCCGTTTTTAGTATTTTGTTCGTGAATATGCATAATAGTAATTTTATTTCAATAGAGCAAAAGACACAATAGAGTAGAAGAACCCAGAAAGCATGAGATTCGAAGCGAACTTCTTAACCAAATAGCATTGTCTGTGTTCCTATGCTTGCATACACGGACACATTGGGGTAAATACACACATATGTTTATGTATGTATGCATGCATGTACGTATGTGTGTTCTGTTGTTGCGATTACAGGTTTTCTTATGACCGTGTGATGTGCCGGTATACGTGTTACTTTACGAAGCTAAGGCAACTAGTGGAATAAATCTTTTGAATTTCTGAAGAACTTTTAATAAAATTTTCGCTGTTAAAATCTATGTGGTTCTTATTATTTTTCCATTACTACTTTGCTCTTTAACCCTTTAGCATTCACATTCTTCTATCATAAGTAATGCCTATTTATTCTCATTCTTTTGTATTAATCATGCATTCTCTTGTAGCTTTGAGATTTTGATAAGGTAACTGGTAATCTTTAGAATGGTGTTGTTGGGTTGGTAAGAGAGGCCAGATCTGGCCATTTTGAACATAAAACAGGTGGAATATTTTGGCCGGTTTAAATGTTAAAGGATTAAATTTGAAGAGCGAAGCTATTGGAAACACCCAGAATCAGAAAAGGAAAAACAACAATTACTGAACGATGTTGTTTACCGAACACACAGGGCGAGGTAGGCATACCTTATATCAAAGATATTTACGGTCCTGAACTATGACAGTTCTAAGATTCAGACCCCTACAAACACTGTATATATTTCTTTACTACCCACAAGGGGCTAAACATAGAGGGGACAAACAAGGACAGACAAAGGGATTAAGTCGGTTACATCGACCCAGGGCGAAACTGGTACTTTATTTATCGACCCCGAGAGGATGAAAGGCAAAGTCGACCTCGGCGGAATTTGAACTCAGAATGTAACGACAGACGAAATACCGCAAAGCATTTCGCCCGGCGTGCTAACGTTTCTGCCAGCTCGCCGCCTACAAACACTGTATAGTTTCTCTAGACATGAGACGCTATTCTCCGCGCATCGCTTTACCTCATAATTAGCACCAAACATTAAAAATTTTGTGGTTTAATGAGAAAATAGAACTTTATTGATTTATAGCATTATATAATAAGATCTCAACAAAAAGAGTCTGTGATGCAGATTCAGAGTTATAGCTATTTTACCTGGGAAAATGTTTCCACCTGTCCTTGAAGTTAATATGACTATCATAGTAAGGCGGTGAGCTGACAGAATTGTTAGAATGCCAGGCAAAATGTTCAGTGTCATTTCGTCCGTTTTCACGTTCTGAGTTCCAATTCCACCAAAGTTGACTCTGCCTTTCATCTTTTCGGGGTCGATAAAATAAGTGCCAGTTGAGCAGTGTTAGCCGCGAAATTACTGACTTTGTGCTAAAATTTGAAATAAGTATGACTTTTCATAATTTGAGTAATATTTTTCCGCTTGTGCGTAAGAGAAACGCATATTTCATCCTAATATTGAAATCTCATCCAAAGGAATTACCATTTTTACTTGAGTTTCTTTAAATATGTTATAGGACTAAATATCAATAACCCTAGCACTCAGATAAATCTGGAAGATTTTAAAGTCGCGTCAAGAATCGTATTTGATTAACGTTTTAAATATCTTACCATGTGCACGTAGCATTATATCATATAGAGATAATTTTGTTGTGTTTTCTGAAACACTCAATTCTAATTAAAGGGTGAATTGATTGTAAAGTGACTCCGCTTCTCCTTTAATTAGAACGACAAAAGCACAGAATCTATAGACAATTCATCTACATTGATGATAATGTTGAATACAGGTCGCTTCTTTGATCATTGGAAAAACACTGAAAATTGCTTTTATCATCATATTTATTTAGTCAATTTGGCAAAGACCAAACTGATTCCAGTATCAGCCACTCACAGGTTCAACACAATTCTGTAATCTAACAAATTATTTGTCGATGTTACAGTCTTATGGTAGTTTTCAATAGGGAAATATTCTTATAATACGATACCTATGCACCGTTAAATTAATTGGATTATCTGCGACATAAATATCTTTGTGATATACATACTCAGCACCACAGAAGATATACGAGTCTCTGGCCATTTGCCAAGTTATTTACTAGATCATCATTAGTTTCTGTCTACAATGACAGAGGTATAACTTCTGGACGAGTGAACAACAAGAACGGTATTAGTCACAGAGTAAATTATTTATCAAGGAACACAGTGTGATATTCGCAAGGTGGTGGAGTTCTAATTTGCTCAGTGACAAGTTTTTATCCAGAAATATATTATACACTCTAATTAAACGCATTTTGAAAAAATCTTTCAAGTATTACCACACAATAATGATATTCTTAAGCATTATACCGTGTGCTATGATTGGATCGGGCGATCCTTCCTGGGATCCAATTTTTCTACAGCGGCTATAAAATTAAATAGCTAATTCATCATTTTATCATCCATCCTAAAGCCTTAAATTGAAAACAGAAACCATACACACACACACATGCAGACACACACATAAAAATATATATATTATGACACCTAAAGCACATATCTAAAGATTTCTCAAATGTACACCCATCTCTTCCTCGTCTACAAAGGCTTAAAGATGAATAACGATAATAATCAACCATTTTCTTGCGGGATATTTAATCTTTTCGTTTATAATAAGCAGTCGCAAATGCAATCCCAACTTCAATAATCGTGCGTATGGACGTGTGAGTATGTTTTTGTGTCTATTACAGAGAAGTGCAGTGCCTGCAAGTTTGTTTGATTTTTTTAAAATTCCAAATGGGATAATGGAAAAAAATAATGGTTGAACTAGAATCATTTTTAAGGAGTGTTCTTCAAGGCAAGGGATTTTTTTTCGCTTTTGATTCGTAATTTCTTTTCATCTCATCTTATTCATTTACTTAGCATCATATTTGATTATATTCCTACATTAGACAAGGAGAGCAGGAAAAATATCTGCTAAAAGCGCACTTCTGGAAAATAGCTCTGGAAGATTACTCGTGTGGTTTCATATCAATGTCTATCTTACTTCATACGCACGCTCGCACACACACTAACATGCACTCATGTGCATATGCACTGACATATATATTTTTATCCATACATATATATATATATACATGCATACATAAACACATACATACATAAACACATACATACATTCATTCATGCATACATACATATATATATATATATTATGTGTGTGTATGTAGATAGATAGATAGATAGATAGATAGATACATACATACATACATACATACATACATACATACATACATACATACATACATACATACATACATACATGCATACATAGATAGATAGATAGATAGATAGATAGATAGATAGATAGATAGATAGATAGATAGATAGATAGATAGATAGATAGATAGATAGATAGATAGATAGATAGATAGATACACAGACAGATAGATAATTGGTGTATTAGTTAAATTTCTTAATAGCTCCTCTGATGTTCGCCGTATTCAATCAATCAATGATGCCACTAAAGAAATATATCTTGAATAAGTATTGACCTCCTTTGAATAGCCACGTTTTCTTTCAAAAAAGGCGTTGCTTTAAATAAATCTACATTATATATTTTTTCTATTTCGTTTGTATGAGAAGCTGGAGAAACATCTGATCATATTAATATAAATATGGCAGTCATGAGAATTCAAAACATCAGTAAAAACTTGTTATATTCACTTGCCTGTGTTGGGCTACCTTCTGGCATTGAGGTCATTCTATTAATATATTTCACTGCTACAGCTACATCAATTAGTGAACAAACTGATGAATAGATATACTTAATAAATTTGCTGGTAATTTTCAACAGATTAAAGAAATTAATGAGTCAACTACTAAACTGCTGATTATTATATGTCAATATTAATTCTTTGACTGATTATTTCATTCAAAGTTTTAATTTCGAGAAAAGGAATAAATTAACTTCATATATGTTTTACGTATGTATGTATGTTTGTATACAAACAGTCAGTCACCGACTAACACTCGCTGACGATACATCGAAGAGGCCAGGGAACAGAAGAAAGAAGACATGCAGCCAACACCAGAGCTGAAGACACAGGGGGGAGCCTGCCACGCCAAAACGGTAGAGGAGTTGGGGCCGAAACCGGACGTGGTTCCTCCTGACGATGTCTTGAGCTAACTGGATCCTATAAAGGAGCTGTTGTGGTAGCAGACCACGAAACACGGTTGTAATTCCTCCTATATACATATATATATATATGTATATATATATATATATATAATATATATATATATATACATATGTTTATATATATATTATATATATATATATATAATGTAAATATATATAAATATATGCATATATACATATATGTACATACCTACATATATATGTATATATACATGCATATATGGGTACAGGACATAAAAAAACGTTGAACACAATGAGAAACGAAAACAGAAAAACAAGAACATAGAAATGAACTTTTTTTTCGAACAACGAAAAAAACGGAGCAACGAGACATACAACATAAAGAATATTTCTCTTCTTTAGTTGTTCCTGTTTCATCTACTCCACGTTCGAAGGCAAGGACAAGACACGACTTCATTGAAACAGTCCTTCCCGCAAAGCAAATTAAATAAAATTTGGAATTTTTTGCGGAGGGTGAAAGTGGTAACAAGAACAGGACAGTGATAACAAAACAGTATAAAACAAACAGTGAGGGCTGTTAAGCCAAGACGATAGAAAAAATATTTTTGAACGCAAGGAAGACTTATGACGGAGACAGTATAAGCACGTTTTTTCTTTACAAAGGTTGTGAGCAGAAATACAGATTATCTTTCGTCACGTGTCAGCGACGAGAGAGTCGAGGAGAAGGAGTGAGAGAGAGGGAACGGTGAAGAGGAGAGGAGAAGAATAAGGAAGGGTGGGAGAGAAAACAAGAAAGGATTAAGAACAAGAGAGGGAGAGAGATAGACAGAGAAGCGATAGTAAATATATATATTGTAAACAGAGTTAGTAACCGACTAAGGGATAAAATATCTGTATGTACTATCGGTATCCGTTACCCGTATTATCCCGGGCATTTGGTGTGTAAGCACACCGTGCACGTAGAGTACAGGTAATAACAGGATAAACAAGAGTTTATCAGGAGCCAATGCAAATAATAAGAAAATGGTGAAAATCTCAGATTAACAAACACATTCGATTGGACTACATTTATAGTTTATTTCCTAATACAAAGCGTGACATAACAAATAGGTGACGTAACATATCTTATTTTGAGAATGAACAAGTCTCCATACTCTATATCGTTATAATTATTGTTAAGATATATATATATATATTATATATATATTATATATATAGATATATATATATATATTATATATATATATATATTATATATATATAATATATATATATATATATATAATTATATATATATATATATATACATATCTATGTGTGTGTGTGTGTGTCTTTGTGTTTGTGTTTGTCCCCCATCACCATTTGACAACCGGTGTTGATGTATTTACCTCCCCATTATCTAGCGGTTCGGCAAAACAGACCGATAGAATAAGTACTAGGATTAAGAAACAAGACCTAGGGTCGATTCATTCAACTAAAAACCCTTCAAGGTGATGCTCTAGCATAGCCGCAGTCAAATGACTGAAAAAGTACAAGAAGAGTAAAGGAAGAATATATATATATATATATATATATATATATATATATATATTATATATATATATATATACATATATATGTATAATTTACAGACACTTGATATAAATGTACTGCATCATGATTTGATAATGGACCATATTTATTTTTCTAAACAATAAAATAGGTTTAATTTTTTGTCATCAATAATGAAAGGAACGATTTTCACATTTGTGATTAGACTCCGATTAAACAATGTCATTTGTTCAAAACCCATCTGTTCAGTATTCGTCAGGAATAAGAGAGGACTTAAGAATGAATTCTAGCAAGTATTGGCCAAAACTTTGTAAGCAATTAACACAAATTCTATTGTTTAAATCTTCCTTGATTTTCAGTTGCTTAAAATGATAATATGAATAATAAAATTGTTGATGAAACAAAATGAGGTTGAACAAATAGGCGAGCCATTACCTGGTCCTTTGACCTGCTACAAATAACAGCTGAATAGCCCTCAAAATAAACACGTCTATTAAACTCGGGAGTATACAATGGATAATTCAGTCCATGATACACAAAAATAAACGTGGCATGATAAATATAGATGAAATAGGCTTTTGATTATACGTTTGCTTAATGAATCGAAATTAGCTTCGATCTAAACACTAAAATGAAGTCCCATAAATCACAATAAAACTGCCTCTCCTAATAAACTATTAAAGTTACTACTGTCCCTCTTCCAATATGTCGCCCATAAGAGGGCCTCTGCATTGTCGTTAGAGCAGCCTAGTTAAACCTTTAAATCTTAAAAGGAAAATGTACAGGGGATGATGTGATCCTAGAAGATTTGGTTGCTTCTCTAGTACTACTCGAAAAACTGAATAACGCAGGAAAACCATTTGTCATTGGTGTTATAGATAACGTCTGACTAGGGGTGGGGTGTAAGCAATCACAGATATAATGTAAGAAAAATCTAAACGGCCTTTATGTGGTCTCTTGACTTGCTAGAACTAGCAACAAAATGTCCTTCAAAGTGCTGGCAAGCGAATTAGATGAAGGTAAAATTAGATAATGTAGTCTAAAAACCACGGCTGGAACATGGTTATCTCATCTGACCTGAAAGTTAAATATCAATATCACAGTCACATGTTACATTATCCACATACAAACATTGACTCAGAAATAATAATAGTCAAGGCGAGAGCTAAGGGTGGGTTGGATGTACCCTTAGAACGCCAGACAAACGCTTTGTTGTATTTAGTTACGACACATGCTGATCCATGTTTCTACCCTTCCGAGATTCCGTAATGGTCCTTTATTTTCTTGACTCCGGAAGGATGAACGGCAAAGCAAAGCTGGTATCAGTGCAATTTAAATTCAGAACCTAAGAACAGGAACAAATATCGAAAGGCATTGTTCAACGCTCTAACAATACTACATGAGACCGAAATAAGATTATCAAAAATCAAATTCCCTTTCCACTGTATCGTGTATTTAATTTATTTTAATTTACTAAAATTCAGACGTTATTTCCCCTTCCTTGTTGGCCAGAATTAGTCATTTAGAAATTTACTAATTGCCGTCATTGTTCATTAAAATTTTTGGCCTTACTCCCATTTTACGACTTACCTCGTTGGCGCCTACGTTTTCCCGTTTCCTTGATTGTTTCCAAAGTTTCCAAGTTTTCTTGAGGACATTCACTTTAGAATTTGATGAGTGTAATGATTCCCACACTATCTGGACTTTCAAAATTTCTGTATATATGATACAAATGCGCTGAAATGCTGAGAAGAGGGACATGTGTTAAATCCAGACAGATGACCGTGCCGAAGTCTATTGTTGGCTATGTTTACCACATTCTTTCAAGGTTTGAATGACGGCTACATTGACATCAATGGGATTTAAACACCTTAGATGAAATTTCAACTCAGAATTCAAGCAGCTGCAAGAGATACCACACATGTCATTTGGATTCAAATAACTCCGCCAGTCCATCACCATAAACTGGTATTTTACTAATCCAGAAAGGATGAAAGACAACTGTGATATTGATGAGATTTGAAAACAGAAATCCAGAATAAATATTGCAAGGCTTTCTACTGGAAGCCTTTTCAACCCCTAATTACTCGGTAAATAAAGGTTATGATTCCTTTCGGCCATAAATTGCACCTAGAAAGTTCCCCTTCGCGGCACAGGTCCAGACAAGGTTGTTTATGGAAGGCCAGCAGTCGTCCATGCATACTAGCCTCCCCTCTCCAAACCACCGATGGAAAGGGAAAGAGAAAGGCAAGGGCCGATACAGCTCAGCGCCAGTGACGTCGCAACTCATTTTCTACAGCTGAGTGGACTGGAACAACGTGAAATAAGGGTCTTTCTAAAGAACACAACACACAGCCCGGTCTGTGAATGGAGCTCACTGCCACATGATTGTGAGCCCGATGTTCTAACCACTGAGCCATGCGCCTTCACTGGTATAATAGAATTATGTAGGCACATGTTTTTATGTTTGTTTGTTTGTTTGGATGTATATAGCCCTATATATATACTAGCTTAAGGTGACCCGCTCTACGCGCGGGTGAGGTTGTGGTTGTTACTCTTTGATGCTTCCTTTATGTTTCTTATCGCCACATTCTCCCTCTTTGTTTCTCTATCCTTTCTCATTTTCCCACTCTCTTACTCTTCCTTTCTCTCGGACTTTCCTTGGCTTTCTCTTACTCTATATCTTTCTCTATCTCTCTGCCATTTATAAAAAAAATTAGATTTCCGCGTTTAAATTACAAAACCGCTTCCACTTTACCATGTTGAAAATTTGATTGAAATCGGGCAAAAGGTGTCCGATCTAGACCACCAAGTGTCCCCCAAAATCAATGAAATCCCAGTTTTCACACCAAAGCAAACACTGTAGCGCCACAAAACGTCTCCCAATTAATTTCCCCCCTCAAGTTACCCCCTCCTGTAAATTTTAATCCCCTTCCAGCCCCATTCAGACCCCTTTTTACATAAAAATCCAATTGTGTCTACGTTCGCCTTCTTCATTTTATAGATAGGATTAGAAGCCAATCGCACCAATCTGGAGGGGCTTAGAGCCCCCTTGAATCTTCTCACCATAGCAACCGCATCTTTCCAGATGGCGAGTTTTAACCTACTCAACTCTCTGCCTCATTTCGCCTTCTATGCATGTGTCAATTTTCAGCTCGATCTGACCACTGGTGTGGCCGCCAACCTCTGACGTAGCAAAATGTGCACACAATTTTGACCCAAAGCCTCTTTTATATATATAGATAGCAGAGAAACTCGGTCTTGCTCGGGATTAAAATAGTTTATCATTGTTTTATTTGTTTCGGTATTATAACTTGATTTCATTCGGGTTTACGCGGACCACACTTTAAAGATGAGGAATTTTGCTCTAGAGGCCACACCTTTCAATTGAGCAAACTCAAAGTTGCCATACAAACTCGCCAGGACTTTTAACATAGGTGTGCAAATTTTCAACTAAATCCTACCACATTTACTAACACTTTTGCCTGTATAACTGCTTGTGAGACAATGTCTGCCCTTTTCACAAATATGTAGTAGACCTACAGAGATACCCGACCTTACTTGGGATTAAAATGGCATAGTTTTTCATTGCTTTACTTGTTTTACCCGATTTCAATCGGGTGTAATCGGGCCACATATAAAAAGATGAGGAATTTTGTCCTAGAGGTCACGCCTTTCATTTGAGGAAAAAAATAGTTGCCATGCAAACTCGCCAGCACTTTTAACATAGGTGTGCATATTTTCAGCTCAACCGACCACATAATGCACACATAATATATGTATATATATATAGATATATATATATATATATATATATATATATTATATATATATATATATATGTGTGTGGTGTGTGGTGTGTTGCATATATACGCATTATCTGTGTGTGTACGCTTATATATACAAATGTATACAAATTATATAATATATAATATATATAATATATAATATATATATATTATATATGTATATATATATATGGATATATATATATATTATATAATTATAATTATATATTATAATATACAGATATATGCACATTGTATATATACATTAAATACATATTTATTTATGTTACAGACTCACACACATATATAAATTAACCCAATGAATATCTGATTCATAGTATTCGTTCTCATGATTGTGTGGTGGTCGTGGCGATAATAAAACTCTCTATGAATGTAGACAGACGTACAGAGAGAGGGGGAGGCGGTGAAAGAAAGAGTGACAGCGTTGGCGAAGGCGGCGGGAAAAAGATAGTAGTAGCTGTCAAACGCCGTTATAGAGAGAAAGTGAAAGGAAGGGAGGAAAGAGAGAGAGGGGGAGGGAGAAAGGCAGATAAGCGAATGAGAGAAGTCTTGTCAAAGTGTGCGTTTTTTGCTCTAGTAACCACAGCTTTTGAAATAGGGATTTCTAACCTAGCTCATTGACATCCTCGCCTCTTTTTACATGTCCCTGTAAATTTTGGAGCGAATCCGACGGGATCTAGTGCCCTTTAACCCGTTCCAATGCCAAAACCAGACAAACAAACTTTTCACATTTCAGAATTATAGATATTGATATATATATATATATATAATATTATATATATATATATATATTAATATATATAATATATATATATATATATTATAATATATATATATATATATATATAATATATATATATAATATTATATATATATATAATATATATATACATATATATATATATATATATATATATACATATATATATATATATATTAATATATATAATATATATATATATATCTATATATATATATATATATATATATATAATATATATATATATTATATATATATATATATAAGTTCAGCAACAATTTAGATTCAAATGAATATGGCACTTAATATAGATGCACCAGAATTTTTTATGGTGTTACCCATAAAAATATGCGGGGTGATTATAATCAAAAATAAGCAACAAGAATGAATCCGGTAATTTAGTACAATTGTTTCATACTACAACATTTTATTAAAAGCTGTAAATATTACAGCAGATTTAAGATGCCGAGTAATCTTCAGCTAATTTTATATAGCTTTTCCAATAATATAAATATAAATATTTAGTACAATAACATTGTACTAAATTACCGGATTCATTCTTGTTGCTTCTATATATATATATATATATATATATATATATATATATATATATATATATATATATATATATATATATATATATACATATGTATATATATACACACACATATACGCAGACATGCAGGAAGTAAATTGAATTTTCAAAATTTCTGATCTAAGCCTCTTAATATGTTTTCCGCAGTGTAGAACTTACAATGTAGTTATTCTTTTTCTTTCCAGGTGGCATAATATTAAACATTTGCGAAGAGTAACCATGCCACGCACAAAAAATTCAACAGAACTACCAGATTTTCAAAGTGGGCAATCTGAGGCTGGTCTTAGCCAGCGAAAACTTGCTGAAAATCTTTAAATTCCTCTTGCTACTGTTAATAGAATTATAGTGCAATTCAAAATCCAAGGAAAAGAATCAACAGATTCTCGTCCCAGCTGACCTGGGCCCTTGGAAAGGAAGCTTCGCTGTTTGAAGAGAATTGTGGAAAACGAACCCCGTTCGAAGGTTTCTGACATTGCAAAACAGGTAGAAGTTAGTCCAAGAATGTGTGTTACATATCTGCATAAGCTTGAAGAAAACCTCTCCTTCAACCAATTAATATTATGAACAGTAAGAAATAGGCTAAGGAGATGTCAGAAAAATCCAGTTCATTTTGGGATAGAGTGATTTTCTCAGATGAATCCAGATTTGCATTATTTTCAAACAGTGGACGTGTTTGGGTCGGAAGCCTTCCCAATCAAGAATTTGATTTGAAACGACTCTAACCAACTGTGAAACATAGCGTTATATATGTAGTGGTATGGGGAGCTGTCACAAGCAATGTCGTTCTGAGCTGATCGAATGAGTTGGAACCATAAACTCTGAAAAATACATCGAAATAATAAAGCAAGGACAACTTCCGATGTATTCACACGATAACATAACAAAAACTGAAATTTTATTCATGGAAGATGAGGCTCCATGCCACACAGCGAAAAGGAATCAACAATGGTTGACTGAAAATGGGATCAAAAAGCTTTCTTGGCCGAGCCAATATTCTGACATGAACCCAATTGAAAATCTTTGGAGCATACTAGATAGAGCTATACGATAAACTCGACAGAAACCTAAATCTAAGGATGAATTGTTTCGATTGTTGCGTGAAAAGTGGGCAGAAATTCCACAAGAGACAATCACAAAGCTCATCAGTTCAATGCCAAAGTTTCTGAATTAAAAACTGCAAAAGGAATGTCAACTAAATACTAAAGTATGTAGTCCTACCTGTCGATTACCTGTGTGTGTATATATATTTATACACACACACACATATATATATACATATATATATGCTTATATGCATTATTTAGTGTATATATATATACATATTGCTTGATGAGATAGTTGACATCATTCTCTCTCTTTCCCTCCTCTTTCTCACTCTCTTTTGCTATCTCAGCATCACTCTCTCAGTTTTCCTCTCCTTCTCCCTCTTTGTGCTCCTAAAAACATGGATATCATTATATACATTCCAAGCATCCACTAAAAAATGTTCAATCTATATTTTCTCCACAAAGTAGGTTTATCTTCCAGAGGAAATATTTTTCATTTGTATGAATATCAAATAAAGTTGAACTGCACTGCATACCATACGACTTGGTGTAATACTTTTACTGTTAATATATACGGGGCTTAAAGGTGATGGGTTGAGGATGGTTCCGAAGTTAATTCGTATTCATATTTAACACAAGCTATCTGCCATTCACGCTGAGGGCCCTATATTACTGATAAGTAAAAAAATTGGATAACTTAAGCTTATGAAGGAGGATAAATTTCTCCGCTCTCGTCTCAGAATTGGTTTGCCTTTCAGAATTATTTGATGTCAACTGAATCATAGATATACACACGACAATTGATTGCTGTTGGCTTTCAAAGGGTAAAAGAAAAGATATAGGGAATATCATTAAAAAAACAATCTATTTTTATAGTAATGGCCGCTGTGTGTGTGTGGTGGGGTTCATACAAGAAATATGCACACTTGTACAAGCATACGTGTATGTACGCATATCAGTACGTCTTTGTGATTGTATGTGTATGTATAAGTGTATAAATTTTCATTATATCTATCTATCTATCTATCTATTTATCTACCTATCTAGAGAAAGAGAGAGAGAGAGATACACATGCACGTACACTTACAAACACGCATACAAATATTTAATACCCACAGGATCGACAGTCGTGAGTGCTAGTAATTGTAAAAATATAATATAGAAATATATGTGCACACACGCACACACACATATATTTATATATGTATGTGTGTGTGTCAATGCATACATATATACATATATGTATGTTGTTATAATTACATAAAAGTATTGAGTTAAAAAATCAGTTTTGTCTTTGCCCTAAATAAATCCATTCATTTGTCCGCTAACAATTATAATATGCATGTTATATTCAGACACACACACACACACACAAATACGCGCGTATGCGTTACATTATGTTTTTGTGTGTATACATATACATACACATATATGTAAGAGTATTTGTGTAAGTGCGTGTGTATGTGTGTGTGTGTATACTCTTTACTCTCTTTTATTTGTTTCAGTCATTTGACTGCGGCCATGCTGGAGCACCACCTTTAGTCGAGCAAATCGACCCCGGGACTCTTTGTAAGCCCAGTACTTATTCTATCGGTCTCTTTTGCCAAATCGCTAAGTGACGGGGACGTAAACACACCAGCATCGGTTGTCAAGCAATGCTAGGGGGACAAACACAGACACACAAACATATACACACACACTTATATATATATATACATATATACGACAGGCTTCTTTCAGTTTCCGTCTACCAAATCCACTCACAAGGCATTGGTCGGCCCGGGGCTATAGCAGAAGACACTTGCCCAAGATGCCACGCAGTGGGACTGAACCCGGAACCATGTGGTTGGTTAGCAAGCTACTTACCACACAGCCACTCCTGCGCCTATACACATTTTTTAAAAATATTTTCGTTTCCTCCTTTACTGAATCTCGTAGTTTTCATAGAATTCGCTTGTATTATATATTATTCAGATGGGGCTTATTTCCATTTCTTCTTCAGAAAAAGAAAATAACTTCTCAGTTGTTAGCTATTCAAATTTCACTTGTGATCCTAAATATATACTTTGTGTTCAATCTGTGGGTAATTTTTTAACGTGTCATTTGTTATATTTATTTACATGTTATAGTATATGTGGAGGCGCAATGGCCCAGTGGTTAGGGCAGCGGATTCGCGGTCGTAGGATCGCGGTTTCGATTCCCAGACCGGGCGTTGTGAGTGTTTATTGAGCGAAAACACCTAAAAGCTCCACGAGGCTCCGGCAGGGGATGGTGGTGATCCCTGCTGTACTCTTTCACCACAACTTTCTCTCACTCTTACTTCCTGTTTCTGTTGTACCTGTATTTCAAAGGGCCGGCCTTGTCACTCTTTGTGTCACGCTGAATATCCCCGAGAACTACGTTAAGGGTACACGTGTCTGTGGAGTGCTCAGCCACTTACACGTTAATTTCACGAGCAGGCTGTTCCGTTGATTCGGATCAACCGGAACCCTCGTCGTCGTAACCGACGGAGTGCTTCCACATAGTATATGTAACGTTCAGATACTTTTGTGGTAATATCTGTGTGTAATCTTATGTGAATTCTGTAACTAAATTTTCCATAACATATATATGTTACCTTTATATAAGTAGGAATTATACACATCCAAATAAAGAGCTGAAGTAACGTCGCCATTCACTTTTCGCTATTTTTGTCTGCTGCTGTTCTTTTTGTTTTTTATAATTACTAGTAGGAAATAATTTGATTGGTTGAAAGGAATATGATTAAGTATAACCACACACATGCATATATATATAATTTTTTTTATTTATATATATATATACACGAGCAAAACGCGGCCCCCCGCCGCCGTAATTCGGTGCAAACTTGTGACAAGACAGATTGTATTTTGTGTGCTTGGGATCACTTTGAAAATGAAGTGCCAAAATCATCACTATCCTCATGCTTTATTTTTTATTTTAAAAATGGCAATGAAGCGGTGGCAACCTGCAGGAAGATAAGTGCTGTGTACGGAACGGATGTTGTTAAGGAACGTGGTTGCCAGGAGTGGTTGTCAAGATTTCGATTGGGAGATTTTTGCGGTTCGAGATGCACCTCGCTCTGGCCGGTCACCTGAGATTAACAGCAACACCAATCCCCGTTGTACGACCAGGATAATCGCAGATATTTTCCAAATGTCCAAATCAAGGGTTGAAATCCTTCGAGCCTGATGATGGAACTTGGTTACGTCATCAGGTCCGACGTTTGGGTCTGACATCAATTGAATAAAGCTAACATCGCCCAATGGAATTCCACTTGAAATTGGTTGCAGGAAAATGAAGAAAGCTATCCTTTTTTGTTTTGTTTTTTGGGTTTTTTCTTTTTATAGGGAACGGTTACTGGTACGAAAATGAATCGCCTATAATATAACACGATGAAGCGCAAACGATCATAGTGGAAGCGCGGCGAAGCACAACAAGGAACCTCCAATGCAGCACTTCACCCGAATATGCTTTCAATCTGGTGGGGATTGGAAGGCTGCTGTCTTTAACGAGCTTCTTCCCGAGTGCAGAACTATCAGTTCAGGTGTGGACTGCAGGAAAAATTAAACGCAACGAACCACCAGAAGCGTGCAGTACTTGCTAATCGTAAGGACATTGTCTTTTATCACAACAATGCCAGACCACACACTTATTTACAGACGCAGCGGAAGTTATTTGGGCTCGACTAGGAAGTTTTGCAGCACCTTCCATATACGCCCGACCATGCGCCTTCAGACCTTTAACCGTTTGAATCTCTCCAAAATTCATTGAATGGACAAAACTTTAACTCTGAAGAGTTTGAAGTTTTCATCAGTTCTTTGGGCAGAGAATAGTAGCTCTGCACACAAGATGGCAGAAGGTACTGGAACGAAACAGTAATCATGTCATTGATTAAATAAATAGCTTGTGTCTTATTTTCGCTGAAATTACAGAACGGATGTTTTGGCTAACAATATTTCTAGGAATATATTATAATGTGTCCTTCTTTGGGTTTTTTGCGGGGAATTGTAATGATAAGGTGAGGTTTAAAAAGAATTTGGTTTTTATGTCTAGCATGTCAAGCTACGACAGTGTTTGCATATAGAGGTAGGTGTAACTGTGTCATTAGGAATAATCTATCTCGTTCTCTCATTCTATTTCTTCCTTTCTCTCTCGCTCTCGCCCTCTACCTCTCTCCCTTTACTTCTCTTCCTTTACCTTTCTTTCAAGCTCTAACTCTCTACCACTCTCTCTTTCTCTCTTTCTCTCTCTCTCTCTCTCTCTCTCTCTCCATCTCTCCTCCTTACTCTTTTTCATTCTGTTATCATGCTTACTCCAAGATCCGAAATTTATTCTATCTTCCTTTCAGTCTTTTTCTGCCATTCTCTGCTTCTCTCTCGCTCTCTCTCCTTCATTCTCTTTCTCTTTCTATCTCTCTCTTCATCCTTTCCTCTACTTTGGCTTTTCTTTGCCTCTCTTTATCTATTTCTCATTTGTCTCTTTCTCTCTTTCTCTCTCTCTCTCTCCTGTTTCCTCTCTCCCTCTTTCTCGCTCCTTCTCTCTTCTCTCTTTTTGATTTCCCAACAAATTTATGTTCCATATCAGCGATGTTATTTCAAAGGTATGACTCAATTAACATACGCAGAGGCAACAACCTATATAGCACTGTTGACAAGTATAATTGGGGTATTTTCTTCAGGAGATAGCTGTGAACAATAGACAGCTCGTAAATCTATGTTATGGAATTCAGAAACAAACAGGTTGGTGGGATTAGCAACACAAATAACGAATAAGATTACGACAGTGTTATATTAAATTTCTCATCATTTCTTCGAGCAATATCGGCAAACATAATAGGCGCGATTTTAATTGAATTTATGAAAAAATAACTTCCTTTATGTTTCTCTCTAGATCTTGAACGTTGGCAGTGAGAGATGCAAGATACAAACATTCATACACATACACACATACATGCATATATACAAACATGTGTGTGTGCATGTGTGTATACGTATACATGTATATATACACACACATAGATACATATATATACATATATATATATATATATATATATATATATGTATATATAATGTATATATATATATATATGTGTATATATTATGTAATTATATATATATATGTATATACATACATTTCATATATATATATATATATATAATCTATATATATATATACATACCTACAAATAGATATATATATATATATATTATATATATAATATAATATTATCTATATAATATATATATATATATATATAATATAATTAATTATAAGGGTGGAAGATTAGATAATAATTTAATAGTCTATCTATTCAACACCAAGTGGCCTGTCCGAGAAACCTGGTTATATATAATATTTATAATATATTACAATATTTTTACAAAATAAATATAAGAGAGTGGTCACTAATGGCTCACTCTAGCACCAGTTAATCCAAAAGGTTTCAACCACAAAAATACATGTTTCCCATGAAAGTCAGTACGATGTTAGCTCACACGGACAGGCAAATAAAAATAACACAAAATCAGATTATTTTGGGACAATTGTTCGCTATTAATGAATTAAATGTAATTTTACTTACAAAAAATCCACTTGTAGCTCGTCAGCCAAAAACTATCTGGATGAAATCCACTCAATCACGCCAGATATTTTACCATAACGATAATACGCGTGTGGTTCAATTGATTACATCCGACGTTATAATTCAAATGCCCCAACTAACAGCGCGCCAAACTTACACGGAAAACAAATACAGCATTTAGAAATAAATGCAGCATAATTATAATTAATTAATAAGGGTGAGAGAATTAGATACTAATTTAATAGATATCTATTCAACACAAGTGGCCTATATATATATATTATAAATATATAACATATACATAATTATATATATTATATATATATATATATATGAATGTATGTATATTATCAACCGATTTCATTTTGTACACGAGAGCTAGAGAAAGCAAAAAAAAAAAGCAATGTCAGCCCCTAAGCAGAGGGCTGGTAAGAAAGGTATTGCGCAGGATATATGCCCCTAGAGGACAGAAGATGCCACATCCTATTTGCGGGTGTCGAAAACAACTGTGGGAGAAAACTCAGAATTGGAATTTATGCTCATTATAGTTATGTCCCTTCGATAGGCCATCGTGGTGTATAAGACAAGTGCCTATAAAGTGGGAATGAGGCTGTTGTGTGGGCAGTTAATGTATGTGTGGGATGGAGAGGAGATGGAGATGGAGATGGGGATCCTTCTTAAAATCATGTGTGGATGTGTACGTATGAGTGTATGTATATCTTTATATATAAAAGTCAAGTTGTGTGTCTGTCTCCTATGATTTAGATTCCTAACTACTCCCACATTTTGTGGTGCAGTTTAACCAAAACCGGGTATCTTATAGTCATGATTCATATCTAGCCTTTCTGGGTATTAGCGCGCGTCTACGATGAGTCAACGATTTAAAAAATAATTTACCATCATTTTTTTCCATTTTAATGCATTTTTTCGCAATTATATAAGGGAAGTAACTCTCTCAAAATGTCTACGATGAGTCAACGACTTTTTTAAAAATTTACCATCATTTTTTTTTCCATTTTTAATGCATTTTTTGCTATTTATTGGCTATAACTCTCTAAAAATGCTTTATAGTTATTTCCCTTACAAACCCGGGCGATACTGCTAGTGTTTTATATTATAAGCTGGATGAGGTCAATCTTATGCTAAACCCCTCAGATTATTGTAGTGATGCGAAATTACCGATGGAGGAAGCTTTAATGTGTATGTCCATCAGTATCCAAGAACATATCTTCGCTCCTGGGGCCAGGTGTGTGAAATCTCACTTTTACAGTTTAGGTTTGAGTCTGGATGAAGAGAGTTTAGAGTAATACTTTTCTTTTCCGCCAAGTAAACTTTCCAGCCCCTACTACTATCAAAGTACATCACCTCTTTTGTATTCTGCACTATATACTGTATTCCACAACGCTTTCCTTCCACAACCGTATACACCTTGCTAAGGCTGTGATATTCCACTTTTCCTGGATATTAAAGGAGGACTTATGATGGTTGAATCTGATCCTGAGGGGACCTTCTGTCCCGCCCTTATATATTTGCATATCGGTCTGCCCGCTAAGATCCTTTGACCTCACATCCACCTCATATAGGACGGTTTCAGTGTTGCATTGCCGTGTTGCCTTGTATAGGCCAACCTACTAAGTTACTTGTAATATCCTATCTCGCTCGCACCACAGCTCCAACTTTAAAGACATTTGCCTCATACAACGTATTGGCATTCCCTGGTCTTTATCCACGATATATAAGTTTAAACGACATAGGTTCACACCCTGAGTTTCTTCCCAAGTTTTATTTTTCGTTCCGTTTTTATGACGCGCAAACAGGCCGTCATTTACTGATCCCCAGTAGCATAGAACGCTATCTGGAGGCGCAATGGCCCAGTGGTTAGAGCAGCGGACTCGCGGTCATAGGATCGCGGTTTCGATTCCCAGACCGGGCGTTGTGAGTGTTTATTGAGCGAAAACACCTAAAAGCTCCACGAGGCTCCGGCAGGGGATGGTGGTGATCCCTGCTGTACTCTTTCACCACAACTTTCTCTCACTCTTACTTCCTGTTTCTGTTGTACCTGTATTTCAAGGGGCCGGCCTTGTCACTCTCTGTGTCACGCTGAATATCCCCGAGAACTACGTTAAGGGTGCACGTGTCTGTGGAGTGCTCAGCCACTTACACGTTAATTTCACGAGCAGGCTGTACCGTTGATTTGGATCAACCGGAACCCTCGTCGTCGTAACCGACGGAGTGCTTCCACAGAACGCTATCACTCCTGATATGAGCCGAGAATGGTTTCTCAAACTCTTTTGTACGAAACGACTGATAGAACTGTTTCAAGTAGGGCCATAATGTTTTATTTATCTAAATAATTCACACACCACTCACACACACACACACACACACACACACACACACACATATATATATATTACTCTTTTACTCTTTTACTTGTTTCAGTCATTTGACTGCGGCCATGCTGGAGCACCGCCTTTAGTCGAGCAAATCGACCCCGGGGCTTATTCTTTGTAAGCCCAGTACTTATTCTATCGGTCTCTTTTGCCGAACCGCTAAGTGACGGGGACGTAAACACACCAGCATCGGTTGTCAAGCAATGCTAGCGAGACAAACACAGACACACAAACACATACACACACACACATATATATATACGACAGGCTTCTTTCAGTTTCCGTCTACCAAATCCACTCACAAGGCATTGGTCGGCCCGGGGCTATAGCAGAAGACACATACCCAAGATGCCACGCAGTGGGACTGAACCCGGAACCATGTGGTTGGTAAGCAACCTACTTACCACACAGTGTGTGTGAGTGTACGCATTGTGTTTGCGTGTGCTCGGAGTGTATATGATGAAATATACTGCATGGCAAGTAGCCAAAATTTTAACAACCAGTTCTCATAACTGACAGAACTTTAACAGTGGTGATGGTCTGCGTCGAGAAATCAGTCAATAAATATAATATTTGGAAGTCTGGTAACGTATATCTACTGAGCGGATTTATAGGATATAACACTTCAACGGTGTAGCACTTCGTTTGAGAGTGAGAAAATTACTGTAAAACCTGAAGTTGGGGGTTATTTTTGGTGAGGAAAGGACTGTCCAGTATGAGGGATGATGTGAGATGGTGAGAAGCTGAGAATGAGAGTTGAACGAACGAGATTATGTATAAGTCTGGACAAAAAACAGTAGATAGATACATATTTCATGCAGCTACAAGAAGAGATAGAATTAGGGTGACAAGTCAAAGTTGAGTCTCGGAAGGTAGCTAAGTACAATACATAAAAACCATACCTACTATTACAGTCCGAGGGCAAGTTAAAGCATTGTGAGAAGGAAATGAGGTTGCAACACAGGAGTTTAGGCAACGCTAGTAGGTGTAGATGGAACACATATACAAACACACAATTATACAAATACACTTGCATAGACACATACTTGTATACACATAATCTCCAATGTATAAACAGATACATAAACACTTGTGTGCATTTCTTCATTATTATAACACCAAAGAAAATGTACCAATCCTCTGAACTGAATGTAAAAAGAGAAAGTTTTATGCAGCAAACGCGTGATTAACTTTCTTTTCAAACATTAAAGTGCCAACCAAATTGCTAGTATTGTTAAATAGACACTTTTAATTCTGTGGCGTAAAGGAAATGCCGTACATGCCTTTTACGTCGCAGAGTTACACTCATTTCATTTGAGCAGAAGTGAAGATCGCCTCTACAGAAAACCAAACTGAGAAGGCATAAACATATACAATCGTTTTACTTAAAAAGTGCCAACCAAGTTCCTTCACCACTGCGTATATATGTATACACGCGCGTACGCGCACGCCTGTGTATGTAATAGACAGACAGACATACAGATAGATAGATAGATATGTGTCTTTATTAGCCACACAGGGCTGCACACAGATAAAACAAATTACAAGGTAGAGCTTTTCTTTTGAAGGTAAAAAAAAAGGGGGGTCGATCAAAAGTGATCGTAAAAGGAGAGAAAGAGGACAAAAAAGGGGGGGTTAAAAAAAAGGGGGAGAGGAAAAAAAATTGATCAATAGGGATCGTTATCACAGAAATGTCAATATGAAGTGTAAAGGGGAGGACAGGTGAGGTTTACTCGTGGAAAGAAAAGCCTACGGAAAAGACCACGGTAACCTCGGTCAATGAAGTCACATGTTATATTTCTTTCTTTTATTTTTATTTTTTTGCAAATAAGCATCTGCATTAGTTTTTATGGTTCATAGAATCATAGTCAAGGTGGCTTCGTCATTCATACGTGCAATCCTTGCTACATTCACCCATCTTTTTTTAAAACATTCACTGGACAAAACTTGCCTCTCTACTCTCACTTTCCTCCTCAAGTGATACTTGAAGAAGTTGATGAGAGATTGACCAGAGAGGAAAGTGTTTGTCTCTAATCCTTTCAGGCGCGTCCACCAGATACATTCTTTCGCCATAGCCACAAGTATGATAAAAATAGCTCTTCCTTCCCGTTTGAAGGAAGGAGGCGTGACGATATTAACGATAGACTCGGCTGATAAACCGACACGTCCCACACGTGACAGCAGTCGTTCGACATAAGCCCACAGGTGGGAAATTGCTGACACTGCACGATTGCGTGCAGAGCGGTTTCGTCGCTCTGCCCGCATCTCGGGCAGGTCGGCCCCGTGTTTCTCGAGCCATGCCTATAGAGCTTATCCCGAACGGGTAGCGCTTCTCGGTAGCACCGCCAGGCCTGGGATCTCTGGAAGTTGTCCATAGGTCCCGGGCCGAAAGTCGTTTGAAACAGGCGGGTCAGGTATTCCTCGTCGACGCCCAGGTTTGCCCCGAGATCGTCGTCGTACCTCCCCTCCACTAATCCCCTATAGAATGCTTTGGTTGTGTTGAAGTCACTCAAGGTCGACCCGGGACGGCAGAGTTGCTTGAGAGCAACGCGACACTCGCGGTGCCATTCGCCTTTCCTCGGCCTCTTTTTGATCCACGACTGCAGTTCGGTCATGGAGACAAGTTGCGGGAATGCGTGCCTCACAAACGGCGACCACACCTGTTCACCGTCGTCTACATAGAGTCGGAGATGTCGCAGTCTCAGCGCGTGTCTGCGCATCATCAACCACAGCATGCCCAGCCCTCCTTTTAACGGGTGTTGACAGCAAATGGATCGCCTGACCATCGGGACGCATCCTTTCCACAAGAAGCGGAAGAGGATGCGTTCTAGTTTGGTGATGGTAGGGTCGGGACAAGGTACGACGGTCAGGCGGTAGTAGATGATGGACGCGATGAACGCGTCGCCACCTCCGCCCGACTTTTAGGGACAGTTTCCTCTCGGCCCATTGCTGGGCGAGAGTGACCACCCTACTCGTTATCTCGTTCCAGTTCTTCTCCATTTGGAGGTCCGGACCGAACCAGACCCCGAGCAACTCAACCGGGCCGTCTGTCCAGCGTCCCACGACGGAGGTACTGGTGGACGGCATGGGCTTGCTTCTCCAGGTGCCGAGCCGCAAGCCCACTGACTTTTCCCGGTTGATTTTTGCTCCTGTCACCGCTTCGTAGTCTTTCAGTGTCTCGCCGACCCGCTCGATGTGCTGTGGCTTGACACTATGACGGTGACGTCGTCCGCGTATGCAGACACGCTCGTCCCGCATCCCAATTCTCGCGGGATGCCCCTCAGAGTCGCCAGCTTCCGCAGTAGTGGCTCAAGAGTCAATACGTATAGAAGCGCCGAGAGGGGGCATCCCTGACGGACCGAACGTGCAATGTCGAAAGGTCTCGATAGATTTCCATTCACGCGAATTACCGAACGGATGCCTCTGTACAAGGCAGCTATCCAGCCGCGGAAGACGGGACCGAAACCAGCCGCTCTCAGGACTGCCTCCAAGTATCGATGGTCTACCCTATCGAAGGCTTTCGATTGATCCAAATTGATCAGGGCCCCACCCATGCCAGGTTCGTTAACTACCCTGTCTATGATGTAGCGCATCAGATGGAGGTTGTCATGGATGCTCCGGCCCGGCACGGCGCACGTTTGTGCGTTGTCGACCAGTTTCTCGATGACAAGCGCCAACCTCTTGGCTAACACCTTTGTCAAAATTTTCAGGTCTGCATTGAGCAGAGTGATTGGTCTAAAGTTATCTATAATGTTCCCCTTGTTTGGATCTTTCTTCAGCAGTGTTACAGCTCCTCGACTCACAAAACCGGGTATGCTCCCGTTTTGCTGCCAGTTGCAGTATACCGCTGCCAAGACGTCTCCAAACAAGTCTGGCATACAATTGTAAAACTCGTAAAACTCGTATTTGGCGTTGAAGTGTTGGTCGAGGGCCAACCTCGCCGCCAAAACGTCGGATGCGATGCCGCCTTCTAATTGCCTCTTCTAGCTTCTAACTAGCTCACCCTCTACTCTATTTCTATCTATGGCTAGTGCTTTGCTGTACCTAATCGCTTCTGCTTTTACTGCTCTCTTGAGGGCAAACCACCATTTGTTGTTGATGATGGCTCCCGTCAAAGCCCTCTTTACTAGTGTGCTAATCCGGTCTCTGAAAACTTGTCTGGACGGGAATGATGCGTTCAGTTTCCAGTACCCAGGACCCCTGTCGATGTGCCTTATCTAAGTCTAGCGTACACGTCACGAATTTGTGATCCGTGTAGCTGACTGTATGGAATTGTGGACATCCTAAGTTATCCTTGTCTACTGTCCTACACAGTATCCTATCTAGATACGATCTCGACGACCCACTGCGGTTGCTCCATGTCCACGTTGGTGCATTTGGGTGGTCGAGTCGGTACCTGTCAGACAGTTGGAATCGTCTGAGCAGGTCTCTGAGGCATTTGCATCCCCTTCTGTTTTTGTCTCTCCCCACAGATAGATAGATAGATAGATAGATAGATAGAGATAGATAGATAGATAGATAGATAGATAGATAGATAGATTGATTGATTGATTGATAGATAGATAGATAGATAGATAGATAGATAGATAGATAGATAGATAGATAGATTGATTGATAGATAGATAGATAGATAGATAGATAGATAGATAGATAGATAGATAGATAGATAGACAGACAGACAGACAGACAGACATACAGATAGACAGACAGATAGATAGACAGACAGATAGATAGATAGATAGAGATAGATAGATAGATAGATAGATAGATAGATAGATAGATAGATAGATAGATATCTTTGTGGATGTTTGTAACTATGTTTCCGCTGATGTACGTGCGTGATCTGTTCGACTAAAGGTGCTCTTTACAAGTTAATTCGACCCAACGGAGTGCCTATCATTTAAGTACCTGATTCACGCGAATCTTTAGTATTGTGTGTATGTGTATATATATATATATATATGTGTGTGTGTGTGTGTGTGTGTATGTATATATATTTATATATATTTTTATATATATACATGCATGTATGCATATATTTGTGTGTGTTTGTATGTACGTATGTACGTACGTACATACGAATGAATGTATGTATGTATATACATCATCACCATCACGTGACCGACCAGTCCATCAGATGCAGTTACACATCGCTGGTCACAATGCGCTTCGCACTGTTTTAGCCTTCGAATGACGCCACCCCGCTGGCTAAGCGAGCAGGCCAACAGAAGAAAGAGTGGGAGAAAGAGTGGTGGAAGAGTACAGCAGGGATCACCACCATCCGCTGGCGGAGCCTCGAGGAGCTTTTAGGTGTTTTCGCTCAATAAACACTTACAACGCCCGGTCTGGGAATCGAAACCGCGATCCTACGACCGCGGGTCCGCTGCCCTAACTACTAGGCCATTGCGCCTCCACATGTATATACATACAAACCTTAAATTTTGACAGGTCTATCGAAATGTTTTTAGAAAAAAAACAATTAATTGTAAGTTTGAAACTGAATATTGAAGCATTTAGTTTTGTCTTTGTTTGTTTAGCTTAACTCTTCATCTATGGTAAACATTTATCAACTTATAATAGCAAACGCTTTTTTATTCATTTAAATCTTTCTTTTAGAATTCAATTGGTGAAGTGACGGACATTTATTATATCAAATGTATTATGTCCATTATAGAAACATGTTTTTCAATAGTTATTAAATAATATTTTTTAAATATCACATATACATATACATATACATATATATATATATATATATATTTATATATGTATATGTATATGTATAATATATATAATATATATATATATATATATATATACATATACATATGTATATGTATATATATATATATATATATATATATATATATATATATATATATATATTATATATATATATATATATATAGGGAGAGTTTACGAAAATACAAAAGACGAAAACAG
>NC_043002.1:119317371-119339871 GCF_006345805.1 Octopus sinensis | reverse complement strand
TGTTTTCTCATTGCATTTCTTTAAGTACTTTTCACAGGATTATCGGATAATTACAAACAAGTTTGCTACATCTGGAACTCAAAATGCTAAGATTTAACAAATAGCACAAAGCTTTTAGTTCAGTGCTCCACCAAATTTGATAATCCACCACCATGAAGGGGCACTAAATCTTTTTAACCCTGTAACCATAAAAGGCAACGTTAACCTTAGCGAGATTTGAACCCACCGCATAAAAAGAAACGGAACAAAACCAGAAAGCATTTACTCTTTACTCTTTTACTTGTTTCACTCCTGCGCCTTCTGCGCCTTCATTTCTCCATTTTTTTTTTTTTTGGCTTTTATCAATTCATACCTAATACAGAGTGGGCCAAAACTCACGCACAAAATTAGTTTAATTCACTCCGGAGTTATCACAGAGAGGCTTCAATTTTTCTAAAATTGAATAAAATATATAAAATAATAATGAATACACACTTAGTTGTACACAATGAACAAAATGAATAATAATAATAATGTAATAGAAATATTAAAATTACTAAGTCTCTCTAAAGGAGATTACGGTAGCGTTACTGGAAATTAATAGTTATCGCCATACTAATATGGCAGTCTTATAAACATAAGTTCGTGTGTCAAATAGCTAGCTTGAGGCGGTGGCCTCATGGAGCTAACCAGCGACAGCTTTAGTCTTATATTTATAAGACTGCCATATTAGTATGGCGATAACTATTAATAATAATGTAATATAAATAAAATATCAAATGTTTTCGTGCGTGACATTTTTTTTTTCAGAGGATACAGGTATGGTGTGTACCAGTTACACCGTTTCAATTTCAATCCCACAGCGTGGTACGTTGGACAAGTGTCTTCTACAATAGCCCTGAGTTGACCAAGGCTTTGCGAATGAATTTGGTGTGTGTGTATTCATGCTTGTGCTCTCTACCACCACCACTTAACAACCAGTGTTGGTTTAGTTATGTTCCCGTAAATTAGCGGTCCGGTAAAAAAAAATGAACGATAGAATAAGTACCAGACTTAAAGAGACTATGTACTAGAATCGACTTGTTTGACTAAACCCTTTCAGGCAAAGTCCCAGCATGGCCCCAATTCAGTGACTAAAACAGGTAAGAGATATATAATTTGTTCCTGTGTACGAGACTTTATTCGCTATTTTATATCGCAGCCGGTAAACAGTAGTTTCGTTGATTACAGCTTTCCAACGGATAATCGCTAATCCTGTCCAATGTGCATGCGGTATGCACGTAGCGGTATGTACGCATGTAAGGCGGCGCGGAGCTGGCTGAAGCGTTAGCACGCCGGACGAAATGCTTAGCGGTATTTCGTCCGGCGCTATATTCTGAGTTCAAATTCCGCCGAGGTCGACTTTGCCTTTCATCCTTTCGGGGTCGATAAATTAAGTACCAGTTACGCACTGGGTCGATATAATCGACTTAATACCTATGTCTGTCCTTGTTTGTCAACTCTATGTTTAGCCCCTTGTGGGTAGTAAAGAAATAGGTATTCGTCTACCGCTACGTTCTGAGTTCAAATTCCGCCGAGATCGACTTTGCATTTCATCCTTTCGGACTCGATAAATCAAGTACCAGTTACGCACTAGGGTCCATATAATCGACTTAATCCGTTTGTCTGTCCTTGTTTATCCTCTCTGTGTTTAGCTCCTTGTGGGTAGTAAAGAAATAGGTATTTCGTCTGGCGCTACGTTCTGAGTTCAAATTCCGCCGAGGTCGACTTTGCCTTTCATCCTTTCGGACTCGATAAATCAAGTACCAGTTACGCACTAGGGTCCATATAATCGACTTAATCCGTTTGTCTGTCCTTGTTTATCCTCTCTGTGTTTAGCTCCTTGTGGGTAGTAAAGAAATAGGTATTCGTCTACCGCTACGTTCTGAGTTCAAATTCCGCCGAGATCGACTTTGCATTTCATCCTTTCGGACTCGATAAATCAAGTACCAGTTACGCACTAGGGTCCATATAATCGACTTAATCCGTTTGTCTGTCCTTGTTTATCCTCTCTGTGTTTAGCTCCTTGTGGGTAGTAAAGAAATATGTATGTACGCATGTGAGTGTGTGACAGTTGAGTGTACATTTGTAGAGCAGATGGTGGCGTTGATGGTTATACTTTTTAAGCTGGTGGTGGCATTGGCGGTGTTGGTGGTGACGCTGGTGGACCCGGCGACGCTGGTGCCTGTGCTGTTTCACCTCATATCATCCGAAACCATACAATCCTATGACCCAAGGTCTTCCAGCTGTAACCGTTCCCGTTATATTTCCAAGCATAAAGCATCCAGGACTACATTACTTAATGTGTTCTTCCAGTACTAAGTCGACAGCGTAGGCGTTCACGGAAGTTTAGCTGCTATTTCTAACAAGCTGAGCGGTCGGATAGAAGCTCTCTTGTTGGCTCGGATATATAATTAACTCGATGCGGACCCTTGATATTATTAATTAGTTAAAGTACTAATTTCGAAACGTAACTTGCCAAATAATTATTTTTGTTTTTTGTTGTTGTTGTTTGTTTTTTTCTTAAGATTCGTGCTAACATTTTTCTATCATATCAATTAGGCTGTTGCATCGACTCCCTTCCAAACTAGAATTCGAGAACTTTGAACTGCAAGCCCTTTAATTTAAAACGTCCAGTACTATATTCACTCATGCATTCCTCTCTTTCGCTTCTTTCTCTCTTCCTTTTTTTTTCTTTTTTCTTTTTTGTTTTTGTTTGCTGAATAAATTTGAGATGCCTCAAACTCCGTCCGAGTAGTGGAGCGTTTCTAGAAAATTTCCGGTTCACGTATTTAGGATGGATTATAATTACTATTTTGTGATTCGATTATTGATCTGCGACCTTATTAATATCAGAGACAAAATTATTCTTGATCATTATAGACAAAGCTAATTTCCCTATGCTTTGATCCGGGAACCTTAATGGAGTAGGCGTGATTTAATGAGCGTGGTTGGAAAGAATTATCGGTGTATTCTCCTGTTAGATGAAGAATAGAAAACATTAGAGTGCAGTAGCCTGAATTAAATATTCTTTCAGAGTGTTTGAAATCGCATCAACAACTCCATGCTTTTCTATGATCTTATCAGGAATCCAACATCACAATACTGGCCGAGCCAAAATATTGATAAATATTGGTAAAAATTCATTATTAAATCTCACACTATTTACGTATGCATACGTATATGCTTGCAAATATGAGTGTGTATATACATACATACATACATATGTGTGTGTATTCATTTGTTCTTTTATTCTCTTGCTTGTTTCAGGCATGTGACAGCGGCCATGGTGGAGCATGACCTTAAAAGCCTTTAGTCGGAGAAATTGGCCCCAGGATTTATTCTTTGTAAGCTTCGTACTTATGCAATCGGTTTCATTGTCGAACTGTTAAGTTCCGGGGACATAAACATATCAACATCGGTTGTCTGGCGATGGTGGGGAGACAAACACAAATACACACACACACACACACACACATATATATATATACATATATACACTAGCATCCATAATATAAGGGTCAGTAAGAACAGCAGTATTGAAATAGTTATTAATTAGACTAGATATTTTACACATATTTAGACTTATCTAATATCTATCCTTCGTGAAAATTTCAAGTGAATGGAATACATATTTCGTAAATTATGAGGAAATAAACAAACAATCTTCCAAATTGCAGCGGCCAAAAATCGCTTAGGAAAAATGAACTACAAACCGAGGTATTTGATGTTTAGAAGACTGTTCATAGGCTAACAGTTGCTTCTTATTTCGTTTTAGTATTTGGTTTGCAAGATTCTTTATGTGAATTCGTGTGTTGAAGCATATTTTACTGTGTCTGGGGAGAGTCATTCTTTTTAGTGCCTTATTAATTTAACATGCTGGTCTGATTTCTACTCATTTATTTATTTTTACTAAATTTTTTTTGCGTTTTGCAACCTTTTCAATAGTCGTTCTTCTTTTTTGTGCGCATGCGTATGTGACAGTGTGCGTGCGCATACACTTATGTAAGTATGTATGTATGTATGTATGTATGTATGTATGTATATATGCATGTATGTGAGTGTATGCATATATATATATATGTATGTATGTATGTATGTATGTATGTATGTATGTATGTATGTATGCATGTACGTATGTATGTATGTATGTATGTATGTATGTATGTATGTATGTATGAGTATATGCATATATATGTGTGTGTGTGTGCATATGTGCACTTTTGTATGTATGTACTCTGCATATCTATGTGCGTGTGTGTGTGTGTGTTTGCGTTCCTATATATATCTGAGGGAGATTCGCAATGATGACCTCAGAAACGAAGCACTTGATGTTAATTCAAATGTCGGTAGAGCTGAAATACCAGGCAAGGAATGCAACCTCATTCTGGAAAGAAGTGGAGTAATTGGTGAAAAGGGCCAGATCAGGATCAGCTCCTGGCGCATGTGGTATACGTTATAAAGTGTACAAGAAATGCCCGCGGCTCCTTCGGAGTCTGTGGATGCTGTTCCGAAAGATCTGCACAAAGGGTACCATTCCACCATGCTGAAAGAAGGCGGAAGGGTGTTTTGTACCAAAAGACGAAAACTCCACAGCCGTTAGTCAGTTCAGGACCATCTCCCTCTTGAGTGTCGATGGGAGAAAATCTTCTTTTCCATAATGGCCAAAAGTATGACATCATACAAGACTGAGAATAGGTATATAAATACGTCAGTCCAGAAAGGTGGGATTCCGGGGTTCTCAGAATGTCTGGAACACACTGGAATTCTCAGTCAGTTGATTCGGGAGGCTAAGAGAAGTAAAGGTGACTTGACAGTGGTTTGGCTGGATCTGGAAAATGCACACGGGTCAATTCCTCATGCCCTCATATATGCAGCCTTTGACTGCTATCATGTTCCCCCGCATATCAAGGGAATAATCAGCAGTTATTTTGGAGGCATCCAGTTACGTTTCAGAACAACCCGTTTTACAACTCGGTAGCAAGTCCTTCAGAAAGGAATCATAACTGGGTGCACGATTTCCCCCCATTCTTTTCATCTTGGGTATGAATCTCCCCATATCAACTGCTGATAAAGAAGCCCAAGGACCAACAGTGGAATCAGGCAGCCGTCATCACCCAATAAGGGGCTTCGTGGATGATATTACGGTTACAACTGCAACTCATGTGGATGCAGAATGAGTGCTGACTTCACTACAACACATGCCGACATAGGCAATAATAAGGATTAAGCCAAAAAATCGAGGAGCACGGTAATCAGGAAGGGGACAAAGTAACCAACAAAATCTGGCTGCAAGTGCAAGGAGAGACCCTTCCATCAAGAGAGAAATATCCTATTAAATGCGTTGGAAAGATGTTTGATAAGTCGCTGTCAGACAGAAGCAATGTCACCAACATTGTGAAGCAAGCAGAAAGGGTGGCTGACTCATATGGTTGTTGACGCTGTATGACATTCCGATGACAAGTGGAGAGAAGGTGAAAAGGAAGATAAATAAATACCTCCGAAGATGGCTAGGTGGTCCCTCAAGCTTCACTTCATTAGGTCTGTACATAAAATCGGGACAGCTACAACTTCCCCTGTCAGTGGAGGAATTTGAAGTAGCAAAATGTAATGATGTAATGATGTACAGAGATTCTAAGGACGAGCTTGTCAGACGTGCAGGTATTACTACGATATTTGGGCGAAAGTGGGTAACTAGCGCTACAGTCGCTCAGGTTGAAGGGATGCTGGAGCTACGCGACATCATTGGAGTTACTTACAGGGGTCGCCAGAATCTTGGTTCTTCCTATTTCCAACAATAGAAGACGGCAGATACCAGGGAGTGGTGAGCTATGACACAGGAAGCGGTGCGGTACCAGGAGGAACAAAGAAGAAATCAAGAGCTGTGGAGTTAGTCTCTCAGAGTGCATGGACTAAATGATATCTCCCTAAGAGGAAGCTCACATGGACTAACCTGTAGAGACTGGAGCCTTTCTCAAGACAGATATAAATGACCCCGTGATAGTGTACTTGCAACACTTGCTCACACCCTTGAACAAGAAAGGCGCAAGAAACATCATCACCAAGTGAAGGCAACGACAGCAATTAAGTTCGTGAAAGAGGGAGAGAGACCAGTTAAGTCAGCAAAAACGATACATAGCCTGCTGCAAGGATCTCAACCATGGGATATGAAAGTGGACTTAGGGGAGAGATTGCAGTTTCCCCAGGTCAGATGTGGTCCTGAGGTCTGAAAAGGTCAAGAAAATTATCGTAATTGATTTAACAGTCCCGTGGGAAGAGGGGTGTGGTGAGGCCCATGAACAGAAGCGTCCCAGATTTGAGAGCAGGATTGCAGGGACAAGGAATGACAGGTATGGCTTTTCCCAATCGAGGTTGGCTGTAGGTTGGCTGTAGGGGATTCCCTGCTGAGTCAGCTTGGAAGATGCCTACAGCAATTGGATTGAGAGTTAAGGAGCGAAGGATGGTTGTGCGCAAGATTGGAGAGACAGCAGAAAGAGTCTCTTGTTGGCTTAGGAGTAAGGGAGAAGAATTTAAGCTGGAAGCCAGGGGGAGATGAGGAGCAGTGACTTGGCCATCTCTGCTAACCCAGTGATGGGAGGGTGTTACGGTTCAGGAACGAAATACCCGATGAATGTTGGATGCTGTCTGACGACATCAGTTACACTTAACCAAGGCTCACGGTGATCGGATAAAGCACCTCCTTATAGGTGTTATTAACACACACAAACAACACACACACACACACAACATATATATATATATATATATATATATATATATATATATATATATATATATAATATATAATATATATATTATAATTAATCCAAACGGGAAAACAGAAAAAACAACAACACGTGGAACAATTACAGTATTATTTAATAGGCGCTCAGGAAAGATGGAAGCAGGAAGGTATGACGTTTCGAGCGGAGCTCTTCGTCGGAAACATAAAGAAGGAAGAGAGAGGAAAGAAAGATCCCAAAGTGGGCAACAAGAGGGAGGAAAAAAAACGGCTGATGTTTACGAAGTACACATGGTGAAAGGCGGAAGTTTACGATAACAAGAGCAAAGTAGGTTTTTAAAGCCAAAAGAGTGGAGACAGGGTTGGTAACGCAACAGATGTGTGTGTATGTGTGAGTGTGTGCGTGTGCGTGTGTGTATGTGTGTGTGAGGCGAGATAAAAAAACAAAAAATATATGTATATGTAGTGTGTGCGTCTGTGTGTGGCGTGTGAGGTAGGGCGAACAGTAGTAGGCATAGCAGACAGTGGTCAGTAGTAAGAAAATGAAGGAAGGAGGAAGGGAGGGAGGGAAGGGGTGGGGCGTATGTAACGTGCCAGCGTGTGTGTGAGTAGTAGTGTGTGTGTGTCCAGTGTCGTAGTTGTATGTATGGCGAGTAGATTTGAAGTGTGTGTAAGAGTAATGTATATATTTAAGCAAATTGTGTGGTGTGAGGGTGTGGTGTATGTGTGTGCGCGTGTGTGTAACAAAAAAGGGGGGGGTTTAAGAAAAAGGACTCCAGCTGAGGGGAAGATGGAAGAGTGGTCCGCGGAGACGGGTGCGTGGGAGAACCCAACGACAGGCGACGGCCCCAGAAACGAGCGGGAGGTCTCGTCGGGTCCAAGGCGAGGTGCATGCATGCGCGTATACGTGCGCGAACCGGCGCAAGCGCGTGTGTGCGCGCGCCTGCGAGTGTGTGTGTAAGTATGTATGTGTGTGGAGTGAGTGTGTCTGTGTGTATGTCTGGGTGTCAGTGTGTCCGAGAATGAAGGATGTAGTTGTGGTATATATGTGTGGCATAGATGTATGTCCGTGTGTGTGTGTGTGTGTATGTGTATGAGTGTGTATGTATTGTACGTGTGGGTGTGTGGAAGTGGTGTATGTGCATGTGTGTGCGCGTAGCGTACATACAGGTGTGTGAGTGAGTGTGTGTGTAGTATGTATCTTCCTTCCTTGCCTCGCCGACCGCGCGATTCGGCCTAGGCCGTGGGCGCCGCCCGGCGCCTTCCGATGACCACATATATATACATTAACACAGACTAACAGACGGATAGATGGACAGACAAAGAGACAGATGCAGATACACCGATAGATAGATAGATAGATAGATAGATAGATAGATAGATAGATAGATAGATAGATAGATAGATAGATAGATAGATAGATAGATAGATAGATACATAGATAGATAGATAGATAGATAGATAGATAGATAGATAGATAGATAGATAGATAGATAGATAGATAGATAGATAGATAGATAGATAGATAGATAGATAGATAGATAGATAGATAGATAGATAGATATAACAGTCTTGTATCTGAATTGCTTCACGCAACACGTGATTGTTTGATTTCCTGGATGCGTAGATCTGATTGGCAAGACATTCACAGCATCTAGCTATGAATAGGTTCTATTCAATCCCGTGTAAGACCTTTATAGACTGCTGATAAAATCAGAGGTTGGCAACTGATATTATGCTGTAGGCAACTTCAGAACGGTGGTATCAGTAGTTCCCTTGTTGTGTCTAAAGATTCCAGCATCGACACTATTTCACGAGATGCACAGTGTATGTCCTCAAGGGAAAGTATCTCAAGATATGCTTTCTTTCAGGTTCAGGAGAGAGAACATTCTCTTTCTCCAATTCGTTTTGTTTGGAGGCTCTCGCATCAAGGAATTATCGCTCCTTGTACAACCTAGAATATTTTTGACAACGCTTCTCTGATTTTGCCCATAACTCATAGCAACTGCTTTTGTTTCTGCAACAATATTAATTGCTACAAGTCATATCCCTTATCAAGAAACCTGTTCTGTCGTTTTACTGCACGAGATGGAGCTATCAGGTAATTTTAAATTACTTGTTTATACTGTCTCATCAGTTTCATTTTACTTATATCAGCGTCCCACTTCTTTCAGTTACATGAAATGCAAACTATCTTTCTTCTGTTTATGTCATTAACTTGATACCGCACACCAAATTACAGTGCCATCTTTATATATAAAAGTGAGGTTGTGTGCTGTCTGTCTCCTACGATTTAGATTCCTAACTACTCCCACATTTTGCGGTGCAGTTTAACCAAAACCGGGTATCTTATAGTCGTGATTCATATCGAGCCCTTCTGGGTATTAGCGCGCGTCTACGATGAGTCTACGATTTTAAAAAAATTTACCATCAATTTTTCCCATTTTAATGCATTTTTGGCATATATAAGGGAAGTAACTCTCTAAAAGTTTATTATTAAATCTCAGAACGTAAAAAGCTACAGTAACACCCCCCCTTTGTGGTTAACCATATTGAGATGGCTATTATACTTTACATCTCTAAAAATGCTTATATAGTTATTTCCCTTACAAACCCGAGCAACGCCGGGCGATACTGCTAGTCTTCTATAATTTAAAATTAGCTTTCTAATATTGATTTCAAATTTTAGAACAAGGCCAGCAACTGGGGGTAGAGAGTAAGTCGATTAAATCGCCTCCAGTGCTCAACTGGTACTTATTTTATCGACTCCGAAAGGATGGGAAACAAAGATGACCTTAGCGGAATTTGAACTCAGAACTTAAAGAGGGGCGGAATGCCGCTAAGCATTTCGCCCGGCGTGCTAACGGTTCTGCCAACTCGCCGCCTTACTAGCTTTCTAATATTGGTACAAGACCCAATTTAGGGGATGGAAATAGTCGATTAAATCGGCACAAGTATTTGGCTGTTACTTCGTTTTTTCCCAGGGAGAATGAAAATAAAGTTCTCATTGACGGGATTTGAGCTTAGAACGTAACGGCCGTAACTAAATACAGTAAAGAACTTTGGCGATCTTTAGGATTCTGTCAGTCTGGATAGTCTAGATGTCTTTCGATATCATATTAACTGTTTTTTTGTTTTGTTTTCTTGAATTTATTCCAATCCTTATTTTTCATCAACAATGTTAACAGTAACATATCCTCTTTCATTGTTTGCGACTTCTTACCAACCTTCCACAAGCTTGTCCAATGCATTGACGATAGAAACCACCGGGTTTTCAACATTTCATTCAGCTACATTTTCAGCTGCACAGTGTTGTTGAACTAAACGCTTCGCAGAGTGCTGAAGGGCGACTGAAAAAAGGTGCTATATCTCCTTTCTACTCCTGCTACTATATTTTTATGCTATATTATACTGTTCTGAAGCGTTGCACTTTCATTTTTCCACCTCTGTCTCTTTCTTTCTCTCTCTCTCTCTCCTTTCCCATCTCTCTAACTACTCTGTCAGTTATGTCCTTTCCTCCTTCGCTCTCTTTAAGGTATTTTCTCTCTTATCGTATGTGCACCAGTGTGTAGAGTGCTTTACACATTGCCTGCCAATAAGCCAAGGATGTGCACTCATTCTGCCCCTCTCATGTTAACTGTCTCTGTATCTCTCTTTTGGTGCCTCTTCCCTCTCGCTATATGATGTAAAAACAAGAGATCAATCTGCCAATCATTATTAATGTTGGCCATTGTTATATAGAGGAAGCCACCTGGCGGAATCATTGGCATGTCAGACAAAACGCCTTGCGACATTTCTTCCAGCCTCTTTACGTTCTGAATTCAAATTCTACCGGGGTCAAATTTCACCCCTTTGGGGATCTATGAAATAAAGTCATATTTCTTTACTGCCCACAAGGGCTAAACATAGAGGGGACAAACAAGGACAGACAACGGGATTAAGTCGGTTACATCGACCCCAGTGTGAAACTGGTACTTTATTTATCGACCTCGAAAGAATGAAAGGTAAAGTTGACCTCAGCGGAATTTGAACTCAGAACGTAACGACAGACGAAATACGGCTACGCATTTCGCCCGGCGTGCTAACGTTTCTGCCAGCTCGCCGCCCCTCATGAAATAAAATAGCAGTCAAGTACTAGGGTCGATGCAATCGACTTTTCTCCTCCTCTCCATGAACTGTGTAACAGACTGGCATCCCGTCCAGTGGGTATGTTATCATCTCGGTCACTTATACACCATTGAAAACCAGTTAACCGACGTTAATGGCCATAGGGCTCGAGAAAAAGTAAATTACTATATAGTTATTACTTAGGTTCTGTATCTTTGTGCTCAATTTTAGTTTATATGTCGCTATTAATGAAGCTCCCTTGTAAAACTTATTATTGTTAATGTAACAAATTATGTTATAAAGCTTCCATTGTTGATCTAATATTTCGTGCCGGTAAAATCTATTTGCTGTAGTGTTATAAACTGATACTTTTTTTGTTGTTCTTTCTTGTACTGCTTTGTATTTTGTAGAGTGATATGTGCAATGGTTCCTTGCTGTAAATATTTGGTCAATCGCTGAGAAAGTTTCGTACTTGTATGTTCACAAGCATCGTTTACATTGAAATTTGAGTACTTATTGATCGCTTCAGTTTTGTGGTTTTCGACTTTACGGTTTCGTTTTTAGTTTTTTTTTTTTAATTCGGCTACTTTTATAGTATATTCTTACTGTTAGTTTGTAGCTGCATTTAATACATACTGTGTTTTGCTTAATAAATTTCTATATATTCACCTATTCTAACACTTGGATCTGGCTTCGAACCACATCCGTTAGCGGGCCTCTAGTTAGAGAGTTCCAGGGTTTTGAGAAGTGTGGAACTTCTTCTTAGTCACGATTGTTCCCATATCTGCTCGAACCCGGAGTAGTAAGTAGCACTTGTCAAGGCCCCAGCTGTGGGTTAATTAATGTTTAAATAGATGTCAGCTGTGAATATATGTATAAACAGCTTCGGACTAAATGACGGGTGGCACCTTGCTCAGGCCTAGCAACCAGTAACTACCTGAGTTAGGGCTGCGTTGAAATCATGGGGTACAGCAAGGTGGATGTGATCTTACTGAATCAATAGTAAATATTACTAGATGCTGAGCGGATTAACGTCAACAATCTGTCAACGGCCAGGGGCAATAACTTCATTAAGCGAACTACTGTAGACGTGGTGTGCGCAGGGGAGATATATTGCTATCGAAAGACCAATATGATTTATTAATCCGGAAAGACACCCGAACGGATGACGGGCGATGAAAAAGTTGAGAATATGGTTCAGGTATACTACAACTATGGTTTATTCCCTTTTATAGGGTAACTGTATTTGTGAAATCTGTGAGAATTCATTTTTGTATTGTTCTAAGCTTGATTGACTAACTTTGAAGTTTTGCGTATACAAACCTAATATGTATCATACCAAAACCCTACGCTAACATGTGTGTGTGTTAGCGTAGGGTTATATATATATATATATATATATATATATATATATATATATATATATATATATATATACATACATACATATATATGTATACAGAGAGAGAGAGATATAGATAGATAGATAGATAGATACATACATACATACATACATACATACACACACACACACACATACACACACACATACATACATACATACATACATACATACATACATACATACATACATATATACAAACACACACAAACCATAAAAACTCAGGAGGGATGAGAGATGAATATATTTATTTAACTACATGACATCCTTAGGGTTATGGTCGCTTCGTAGTCTTCTTCATGTAGTAATATAAGAAGGCTGTAATCGGTCGTAATCATAAAGATATCGACTGGTTAAATAAATATATTCGTCTCTCTTGCCTATTTATGGTTTATATACGCCTCATGAAGTAATTTCATTCATCGGATCTTCTGGATTTTAGCTACATGGACACTCTGCATAACACTTCTCTGCCTTATTATGTAGTCTGATAGCCGAGTTCGTTAAAGGAGCTTTCGGTGATAGTCACACCATTCTTTGAATCTATATTTTATACATAATTTAATATAATATATATATATATATATATATATATATAGAGAGAGAGGAGAGAGAGAGAGAGAGAGGGAGAGAGAGAGAGAGAGAGAGAGACGTCTCAAAAGTGACAGAAGTTACTGACTAGTAGCGCTTTTTTTTCTTTTTTGCTAAAATAAGAGTTAAAACAACTAAAAAGTCACAAAAGTACTGTCTTACTGACTGGCAAAGGGAGGTAAATCCCCAGCGTACATAGTCCGATCGCGATTTTAGATTTTGATGTAGACCATCTTAATCCTCATCAGCGACTCTTAACCCTTAGAATTAAACTCAACTTCCTCTGTCAGTCTTATAAGAAAAACCGTTAAAAACATGCTCATTTTCAAAACGGTAAAAGTGTAAACAACAAATTAAAACGGGTGGCTGATTAACAATTAGAACTTAAAGGCAAAATTAGTAGTGGCCACATTGCTAAAAATAAGAGTTAAAGTGACTGAAAAGTCACAAAAGCGCTGTTTTAATGACTGACAAAGGATGTTGTTTTAACTCTTATTGTTAGCAAAAGCAGTGCTCGTCAGTACCATCTGTCACCTTTGCGACCTCAGTTAATTTTGTCTTTAGGTACTAATTGCTAATAAGCCTCCATTTTTAATTTGTCATATATAATATATATATATATATATATATATGTATATATACGATATAGTGCATATTTTATACACATAAGGAATCCACTTAGTGTGAGATTCAACACATTAGAGAGAACATCTAGGTTCTATAGACCACAAAAATAACGGATAAAATTCGACAGGAGTAAATTTGGAAATGAAAAACTTTTACCATCTAGTACCCCGGACCAAATTGGTTTCTGATCTTCTTTTAGCAAGTCGGAAAAGAGAGCAACACAAGTTCAAAAAGAAAAGGAAAAAGAATATGCACTGAAAATGTTGGAAAAGTGTTGGAAAGATCTCTAAGCAACGGTGAAAAGTTCATAGAAAATGCGAAGTTCTACCGCTCTTTTTTTTTCTGGGAACTATAAAAAGAAAATTTGCGTGTGTGTGTATGTGTGTGTGTATGTGTGTGTGTGTGTGTGTGTGTGTGTGTGTGTGTGTGTGTGTGTGTGTGTGTGTGTGTGTGTGTGTGTGTGTGTGTGCGTGTGCGAGTGTGTCTAACCAGTCAATGTGCTCTTCTTCCACTCTTGCTTATTCTGTCAGTATGAGATACATTTGTTAGTGATAAGACGACCAATAGTTTTTGAGAACGTCAACATTTAACTACGTGAACGTGGCGTTCAGCCTGTCGCCTTTCTGAATAGTCAGTCTATCTTTCCTTGTGTGCGTTTTTCGTTAAGGTTTGTTGTCTAACGGACAGGGTTGTATACTTGAGTATTGTTATAATATAACTCTTATATAAGTAGAAATGAGTTCTTTTCCTTCTTCGCTGGATTTTTGTAAATCTTAACTTTTCAAACCTCTGCGCAGACGCAAAATATACCCGGCGATACAGGGCATGCCGGTAAGAAATTTTACGAACAAATCTATCAAGTAATATGTGAATATAATCAAAAAGGGTAATAACATAGATTGTTGTTACCAGTGGCCTAGCACAAAGACGAATTAGTCATTAGACAAAATATTATTCATATAGAAAAATATTATTCATATAGAAATATAATTAAGGGCTACCAAATAAGGAAGCCTAGTGCTGGGGACACAAAAAGGAATAAATTCCTCGAGAGTGAAAATCAAAAACATTTACCATTAACGCTATTTCCCGGACTGATCAGTTTCTACCTCTAGATGCACAGGGTAGTATTTTATTGGTCCCGTACTCAAGGCTCAAATATCAAGCACTGTTACAGTTACAACCGCATTGTTGTTAGCTAACGCGTTTTGTTTGTGTAGATTGTTTCTGTGCAACAGAAGGACAAGAGAAATGTTGTGGTAGAGAAAGAAACTCGACAAAGACCTGCTTAAGTCTATCAACACAGATAGGGCAGAAATAAATTAGAGAGCCCAGCTATAAAATCAAATTAAGTACATTCAGTTGATGCGTTCAATGTGCGAGAGAAAAAAAGAATGGGAACTCCTGACCAACGATTGCGCAATCTGTTAACCGTAACTCTGAGGTTACGCACCTGGTGGTTCTCCCGAAACGAGAGCATAGAATATTTAGCTCTAATATAAAGCAGTCAAGAAATAAGCTACCCATAGTTGCTTCCTTAATTTGTGCATTTTATTTCATTAATTAAAAATTTATTTTTTATGCAAAACACAATGATTCAGGACTAAGATAAATTTCGTTATTAGAAAACCTATGTTTCTGATACGCAACAAGAAGGGGTTAGACTATGGACAGAATCAGCATGTCATCAGGTGAATGAGTGAACCACTACAAGAATAAAAGAATCAAACCACACGTTGTGTATAAATGAGTAGTCGGGTTGGTAAGCAGATAGGGTACTCAATTAGTTGATAGTTTACGGTTTCTGTCCTGTTCTGTCGGTGACTAAAGCACTTCTCCGCCTCGCCACATCAACTCCTCCAAGTGACTTCCTTTATATACATGAAATCTTTACCTGTTGTTTAATCCCACTGATCAGCCCTACGATCGAACACGTTGCATTCATGATTATTCCATCATAATTTCAGTGATAATGTGTCCCGGACCATATTATCCGATACATCTTTCAAAGGCCTTTAGCTGCTATTTATAGCAGATCGAACAACTACATAGACGTAGTCTCTGGAAGCAATCGCCAAAAGACGCTTTACTAAGGCAATGTTACTTGTTTTCAAAGAGAATCACTTGCTGCACTAGTCAGTCGTTGGTATGTCTTATATAACACTTAGTAGGTTTATAGTTCTCCAGCTCTTAAAATACGCTGTAATGTTGGTCTGAAGAAAGTACTTACTAAGCGATACATGACTGCCAGATTGAGAAAAGACTACAATATTCTTATTAAAGACTAGCAGTATCGCCCGGCGTTGCTCGGGTTTGTAAGGGAAATAACTATATAAGCATTTTTAGAGATGTAAAGTATAATAGCCATCTCAATATGGCTAACCACAAAGGGGGGAGGTGTTACTGTAGCTTTTTACGTTCTGAGATTTAATAATACATTTTTAGAGAGTTACTTCCCTTATATAATAGCAAAAAAATGCATTAAAAATGGGAAAAAATTATGGTAATTTTTTTTTAAATCGTAGACTTATCGTAGACGCGCGCTAATACCCAGAAGGGCTCGATATGAATCCACGACTATAACATACACGCTTTTGGTTACACTGCACCGCAAAATGTGGGAGTAGTTAGGAATCTAAATCGTAGGAGACAGACAGCACACAACCTCACTTTTATATATAAAGATTTATATGGGATGTTTTTGTTGTTGAGTAATGCTATTTCGCACAGAGGTTACGAAGATATCTTCAAAATCTGGATCCCGAATAGGCACTTCAAAATGTAGGCACGTTTATTTGAATTAACCTTATGTGTTCTTACTACAACAATCTCGTCTTTATTGGAAGGTCATATCGGTTAATGATTTTACTCATAAAATCAGTGAGCTTCCATTTTTAAGATGATAAGTTTTGATGGGGAAAATATTGTTGTTACATTGCGCTAGCCCAGTTAACTACTTATGGGTTCCTTCTAGACTCATTACCGCGGTTACTGCTTTATATTTGTTATTCTAAAAAAAAAACTATCGTTCATGACCGACCATTTTTCCCCCTTTCTCAACATGGCCATTTTTTTTTTCTATTCCAGCTTCGGCAACATTCATGGTTGACTGGATATAGTTAGAACAACTATTGTTGTAGTGCAGGCAAGTTGCCAAGACTAACTTGTGAACTGCTGATTCTCAACATCGCAAAGTTGTAATTATTTGCTCCAATCTCGCATTATAACTTTTCTTTCTGCTTTTTTGCTCTTTCTCTTTCTCCCCCCCCCTCTCTGTCTCTCTCTCTCTCTCTCTCTCTCTCTCTCTTCTAATAATGTTTCTGTGGCATTCTCGAGCAGTTCTCACAAAAATATATTAATAAATAAATAAAAACCGTTAGAAAAACTAGTAATAAAAACGTTGATTCTACGGTTTTCATTTGGATATCGTTTCGCTATGATTTCCAAAGCGTGCAGTTCTTTTTTCTACTCGACGTTATTTAGCAATATCTGAGATGTTAGTAATCACGTTTTTCTTATTTATATTGTATAGTTATTATTATTATGATTATCATTATTATTCCTCTTCCTACTACTACTACTACCACCACTACCACTACTACAATTTATTAACTTTACCTACTATGGCTTTGTCAAAATATATTAAATATATTTGCTCACATGACATGCAAAATGCTTCTCATCAGTCGATTACATATTTCTTTATTTGATCTAATTTCCTGTTGTAGAACATTTCAAAATATCACAATTACCCAGTACTATACAAGCAAACTTAGACGTCTAGATCATAACATATAGATTGGTAACACTGCCAGGGGTCTTCTGAAACTCTTTCATGAATCATTCTACAATATAAAAACAAGATTTAGTACATGATTTGAATTTTTTAAATAAAACCAAATAGTAATAATACTTAGATCAGATATCTAATACGCATACATCTTTTTTTTCCCTAAAAGATTATATTAAATCATTATTTTGTTTCGCACGAAGTACTGCAGAAAAGTTTAAAGTGAAACAAATAAGATTAGTTTTAATATACAGATCTCTTTTTTTATATATATAATCTTTATACATTTTACATTTTATTCAAGTCAGTGCTCGAAGCTACGCTACCTTGTTTTTTTTATTTTTCTTTGGAGGTTTTCTCTGAAGTTTCGTATGTTTACCTGTTACAAGTTTTGCTGCGTTATTTTTTATGGCAATAGTGTTAATAAAATTAAGCTTTTATAAAATACACTTAGGTTTTTTTTTTCTCAAGACTGGAGACGTTCGCTTACAATAATGGTTTGCAAATTTGCCCCTTACCAAATTTATCGATTACGTAAAAACGACTAGATGTGTGTTTGCGCGTGTGTGTGCATATACAGATGTACACATGTGTCTACGTGTGAAATCTGAGCAGTTGAGAGGCAATAAGTGCATATTATATAATGCAATAATATATATATATATAAATTGGCGCAGGAGTGGCTGTGTGGTAATTAGCTTGTTTACCAACCACATGGTTCTGGGTTCAGTCCCACTGCGTGGCACCTTGGGCAAGTGTCTTCTACTCGGGCCGACCAAAACCTTGTGAGTGGATTTGGTAGACGGAAACTGAAAGAAGCCCGTCGTATATATGTACATATATATATATATATATACGTGCGTGTGTTTTTGTGTCTGTGTTTGTCCCCCTAACATTGATTGACAACCGATGCTGGTGTGTTTTTGTCCCCGTTACTTAGCGGTTCGGCAAAAGAGACCGATAGAATAAATACTGGGCTTACAAAAGAATAAGTCACGGGGTCGATTTGCTCGATTAAAAGGCGGTGCTCCAGCATGGCCGCAGTCAAATGACTGAAACAAGTAAAAGAGTAAAAGAGTAAAGAGTATAGATAATATATTGCTCATAATTTTCCTCATTTGTTAAGTACTTACAGCAGTTAACTATGCTAATGTATAAGTAAAGGGCACATTAACACACTTACCATTGTAAGCGGAAATATTTAACAATTCAAATTACACTAGTAGTGAAGAGGTAAAATAGTTAACTTCAAGTAAAAATTGTGGGCAAGAAGTACAAGTGAGACAACACCGACTTTCAAATTATTTAATAACTGAAGTGACAACTATATTCCTTTGCTTTTTACCGTTTAGTCGGACGGGACAGTAATACCATGACCCTTTAATTTGTTTAATTTTTTTCCAAAGCTTCAGTAACTAGTAGGAGGAAATTATCCTTAAACCGAGAAACTGCAAAAAGCCACTCAAGAATATTTCTACTAATCCACCGCCCTTGCATTTGAAAGAATGAAAAACAAATTTATTTCCGGTGGAATTTAAACTTAGAACTCAGAGAGGCCTTTTGTCCTACGCTCTGTTGACTCTGTGCCACTTCACCACCAACATACAGCTAAATAGGAAGAATAAGCCAACGAGAGTTAAAGCATTTCTATAGATGCACCGTAGCGCTAGCGGTTCGATATGAACTAATTTTCCTGTTCCTTGGATTTATTTCAGTAACAAATAAAGCAAGAAAAGACATATTTAATTTGAGATAGTTGGCTTCCCAATAAAACACAATGATCATAAGCAATCTAGCCGTGACTATCCAATTTCTTTAGTGGTATATATATATATAATATATATATATATATATATATATATATATATATAGGACTGCGTCTAATATACTGTTTGTTTGATTAAGACGGTAGGTGTGATTTGGGGGAGATTTGGGTATTATTTCTCGCACGTCAAATGGCAACAAAGAGGCCTACTCGATAACCTCACAGGGAGTTGATGTTGTTGTTTAGCTCTGACTGAGCAATATGGAAAAAAGCCATTCCAGGTGTGCCTATCCAGCATATTTTTGTGCGCCATGGATCGTACTGTCCACTGTAACCTTCTTAATTAAAATAGTATTTTAGAGTGTAATTTGAATGTGACCTGGTTGCTATTTCATGTAAGTTGACAGTCCTCGTAAAGGCTTCCTGTTTGTGTAGATAGTGGCACTAGCTGTTGTCATGGTTATTGTTGTTAAGCGCTAGTCCACATACCGGCTTCGTCTTTATTTTTCACTATAGTTCACTACATTATCTCTACAATACAGTGGTTTGGTTATGAGAAGGTGGTGAGCTGGCAGAATCGTTAGCACGCCGGGCTAAATGCATAGCCGTATTTCGTCTGCCGTTATGTTCTGAGTTCAAATCCCGCCGAGGCCGACTTTGCCTTTCATCCTTTCGGGGTCGATAAATTAAGTACCAGTTATGCATTGGGGTCGATATAATCGACTTAATCAGTTTGTCTGTCCTTGTTTGTCCTCTGTGTTTAGCCCCTTGTGGCTAGTAAAGAAATAGGTTTGGTTATGAGAAGATATAGAAAAAAATAGCTTCTGTTTTCTAGCATTTCCAGCGACCGAGTTGAGGCTTCCTCTTTGGCCCGTCGTAAAGACGTTGACTTTGCAGACACACCAGTGATTACAGATATAGGTTACATAATCTGGATAAAAAAAGACACAAGATTTACACCTACTTTCATTTGAAGCTCCACTTTTTTTATGACATTTACTGCGACCTTTTAATTAAACTACCTGAATCATTCCAAACATTTTGTTCTCTATATCTGCGAACAACTTAACTTATCTGTGATTGAAGTTGATAAATATGGACACATCACTAGCTTCAAACTGACGATGATTCAGACTCGATTTATTTCATCGAATAACAACTTTAATTGCATTGACAAATGACTTCCGTTATAAAATCATGCTCCATAGAAAAATATTATCATTTTGATATTTTATGTAGCAATTGATAATTGTGTTTCATCTTCGTCAACACTTTTATCATAACCGTAATTTATAATCACAATAGAGTGGTCAAGGGGCATCTTTCTCTTTCTCTCTCCTCCTCTCTTTTCCTCTCCCTTTCTCTATTCACATAGACGTATAAACACACACATACACACACACACATATATATATATATACATATATATATATATATGTGTGTATACATATATGTATATACATATATATATATATTATATATATATAATATATATATATACAAGCACACACACACACACACGCAAACATATGTGTGCATATGTGTGCGTATGTGTGCGTATGTGTGCGTATGTGTGTATAATTGGTAGCTATCACTTAATTGTCTAAACACAAAAGCATGTACATGAAGTCTTTAAGATGGTTCGTGCAAGTTTAAAATTCATTCCTTACAGACATGAGACACTGACATAACATCTAACTTTCAAACATCCTATCCAGACTTCCATCTTCTTCCCTCTTTCTTTCTTTCTTTGCTTCTTTTCTTGGCATTTAATTTCGCTTTTATATTTTTATTATCGAGAATCCAACTTTATTAAGTTTACTGACTAAATATTTACGAGCGTAATCAAATTACATCAGTACACACACACACACACACACACACACACACACCACACAATCATACTCACACACATACACACACACACACACACACAATCATACTCACACACATACACACACACACACACACAATCATACTCACACACATACACACACACGCACACACGCGCGCACACACTCACACACACACACACACAATCATACTCACACACTACACACACACACGCACACACGCGCGCACAAACTCACACACACACACACACAACACACACACCACACACACACACACACACACAACACACACACACACACACACACACACAACACACACACACACACATATATATATATATATATATATATATATATATATACATGTATGTATGCATACATGCATGAATTTGTATGTATATGCATATATATGCATGTATATATATATATATATATATGTGGGGGGGGTATGAATGTATGTATGTATGTATATATGTAGTATATATATATATATATTATATATATATATATATATATATATATATAAATGAATACACATACATATATTGAATAAATATACACAGTGATATATGTATGTGCATATTTGTATGTGTGTGTATGTATGCATGTATGTGTGTATATATGTATGTAAGACTCTGACAAATTAATTGTCTACTCCTCATTTGTTCAGGCATGTTTATTTCACAAAAAGAACAAATATGTATAAATCAAAGAATACAAACCAGAAAGCGCCCATTCTACTGGCTTTAAGTATTTTCTTACTCTTAAAGTTTATTGTTTGATTGCAGGAAGATTTAAATCTGGATATTGCTCCATTAATTGTTTCAAATATAGGCACAAATAAGGCGGCGAGTTGACAGAATCGTTAACACGCCGGAGAAAATGCTTGACGACATTTCGTCTGTCTTTACATTCTGAGTTCAAATTCTACCGAGATCGACTTTGCCTTTCATTCTTTTCGGGGTTGATAAAATAAGTGCCAGTTGAGCACCGGGGTCAATGCATTCACCTTCCCCTCCCCCGAGATTGTTGGCTTTGTACGAAAGAAGCGGGACTTCGGCGATTTATTCGATCACTCTTCTTGACTGCTACTTTATTTTATTCACTCCTGAAGGGTGAAAACAAAGTTAATCTAGGTTGGATTTACTCTCAGAACGTAAAGTTTGAATCTCACCGAGGTGATCGTCTTTCACCTTTATCTATCCAGGATCGATTAAGTAAAGTAGCAATCAAGTACTAAAATCGACTGAATTAACTATTCCTATTTCCAAAATTTCTGACCATGTGTCTGTCAGAAATGATTATTGTGGTAAGGGTTGGCAGAATACTTGGAGCATCGAACAAAATTCCGGTGATATTTCTTCAAGCTTATTAAAGTGAGTTCAAATTTCGCGAAGGTCAAGTTTTCCTTACAGCTCTCTGGAATCGATAAAAGGTAGTACTAGTTAAGTACTGAGATCAATAAAATCGGCTAACTACCTCGCCTAAATTTCAGGTTTTGTGTCTACGTCAGAATGAATTTACTCCATTATCTATTGTCATTCAGTTGATCAGCCCCAAGTCAGCACACCAGACGTGATCATCATGACTTTTTTCATATCAGGA
>NC_043002.1:119294871-119314871 GCF_006345805.1 Octopus sinensis | reverse complement strand
ACAGTGGTTTCGATTTCTGGAATGGGTGACGTGTTGTGCTTCATTTCACGTTGCTCCAGTCCACTCAGCTGGCAAAAAGTGAGTAGTCCTACGACGGATTACTGGCTTCCCGTCCAGGTAAAGAATGGATGGAAGCACTCCGTCGGTTACGACGACGAGGGTTCCGGTTGATCCGAATCAACGGAACAGCCTGCTCGTGAAATTAACGTGTAAGTGGCTGAGCACTCCACAGACACGTGTACCCTTAACGTAGTTCTCGGGGATATTCAGCGTGACACAGAGAGTGACAAGGCTGGCCCTTTGAAATACAGGTACAACAGAAACAGGAAGTAAGAGTGAGAGAAAGTTGTGGTGAAAGAGTACAGCAGGGATCACCACCATCCCCTGCCGGAGCCTCGTGGAGCTTTAAATGTTTTCGCTCAATAAACACTCACAATGCCCGGTCTGGGAATCGAAACCGCGATCCTATGACCGCGAGTCCGCTGCCCTAACTACTGGGCCATTGTGTAAGGAATATATACGCTACGGAAAAGGGAAACCGGCTCTATTAGTCTACATGCTTCAGGAAGGATCTTTATATTCTAATCATACGCCTGTAGTATCAGAGCTGTGACCTCTCAATGCAGAGTGGTGACGACCGCTTGTATTCGCGATCGAACTCATTGATGTTTCTTAAAATCTAAATCTATTTTGCCTAGATATTTTATTTGGCAACATGTATTATAACAATTTCCCTTCATTAATGCATATCACTTCGTTTTATTCAACTTTATTTTATTCGTTATTAATACTCATATATTACTTTTTAAGGTGACGAGCTGGCAGAATCGTTATTACGGCAAGCAAAATGCTTAGCGGCACTTCGTCTGTTTTTACGTACTGAATTCAAAATTCCACCGAGGTCGACTTTGTCTTTCATTCTATTGGGGTCGATAAAGTAAATACCTATTTCTTTACTACTCACAAGGGGCTAAACATAGAGGGGACATACAAGTACAGACAAACGGATTAAGTCAATTACATCGACCCCAGTGCGTCACTGGTACTTAATTTATCGACCCCGAAAGGATGAAAGGCAAAGTCGACCTTAGCGGAATTTGAACTCAGAACGTAACGGCAGACGAAATACGGCTACGCATTTCGCCCGGCGTGCTAACGTTTCTGCCAGCTCGCCGCCATAAAGTAAATACCAATGAAGCAATGGGTCGATGTAATCGACATACCTACTCCCTCTAAAATTGCCGGCCTTGAGACAAAATTTCAAATCAATTTTTAAATTACATTCATCAAAGGCGGCAGAAGCGTTCACGCGTTGAACAAAATATTGAGTGGCATTTCATCCGACTCGTTAGTTCTGAGTTCAAATCCTGACCTTACCTATTATCCATTCAGGATCAATAAATTAAAATACTAGCTGAATACTGGGTCAGCGTAATCGACTATGTTCCAGTCTGATTTGGGGGTTTTCTCTTTTTTTTATTAAGGAATATTTATATTTCTTTAGAAGTACTTTATGTTTGGTTTGGAACAATAAATTTCTTAAATCCATTATTCTTACCTTCGGAATTTTTTTTTTGTCTCGTTTGTAAACTAAACTTTTGTAATAGCTTGTAGATTGTGCATACTGCTATCGCAAAAAAAAAATAATATAATAACTGACAACACTGTGGAGCACCACCTTAAAGAACCAACTCCAGTACTTATTTTTTAAAGACTAGTACTTATTCTATCGTTCTCTTTTGCCAAACTGCTAAGTAACTGGGACCTAAACACAACAACACCGGTTGTCAGACGGTGATGAGGGTCAGACACAGATACACACATACACACACACAAACATGCACACACACATACGCACACACGCACACACGCACACACACACACACACACACATATGAAAGTCTGAGAATTACTTAATAGTTTTGAAGCGTAAAGGTGATTTCAAAAAAAAAACTATTTTTCAAAAAAATGTCATGAAATCCTTCACAAGTGCGTGTGTGTGTGTGTGTGTGGTGAATGTGTGTATATGTGCGTGTGTGTGTGTGTGGTGTGTATGTGTGTGTGTGTGTATGTGTGTGTGTGTGTGTGTGTGCATGTAGGTATGTATATTATCATTCAGTTTTATTTCTATATTTTTTGTCAATGGAGAAAGAGCTGGTTTCTAACCTGAACCCAAGGCTCCTACATTAGTATTTCAACATCAACAGAGTGGTTATGCATAATTGTGTGTGTCTGTGCATGTATTTGGAGTCAGTATATATACAGATTTGTAGGTTTTGTGTACATATACTCATGCCACACGTAGACATGCGCATATCTACTTACCTGCTAAACATTTCATGTTTTGAGAACCCTAATCTCTCAAGATTAGTGCTAAGGCAGCTAATTATATATCCTAGTACCCTGCCTCTGGTATGTAAGCAACACGTTGTTCCTTGGAAGAATTCATATATGTTCGGTCTCCGCTTGACTTCCAGTATTAGGTTATTTTTTTACTAATAATGGACTAACCGGAGCAGGAGCACACACGAGGACGGAAAGTGTCGCTGAGGAGGCCATAGATGTGTGACGAAAGATATCCGGACAATGGACATGAGTTTAAATATAAACAGTAATAAAAGAAGAACAAATATATATATTTCTTTACTACACACAAGGGGCTAAACATAGAGAGGACAAACAAAGACAGACAAACAGATTAAGTCGATTATATCGACCCCAGTGTGTAACTGGTACTTTATTTAATCGACCCCGAAAGGATGAAAGGCAAAGTAGATCTCGGCGGAATTTGAACTCAGAACGTAACGGCAGACGAAATACGGTTACGCATTTCGCCCGGCGTGCTAACGTTTCTGCCAGCTCGCCGCCTTACGAATATATAGTGTGTGTTTATTTGGCAAGAAAAAAAAACAAACAAAATGACCATTCTGAAATACAGCAATATCTGTTTCAACACACAGTTTCACATCAGGAATCTTGCAACACAAATTCGTAAACGATATTTTCTAGTATCTTTATGAATATTTGGTTGAGTTTGAAACTATTTCATAATAGGTGTTATGGGTTTATGTTAATGTGAAGTATATCTGATTTGTTTTGCTCATTTTTTTTTTGTTCTTTGTTCTCTGAGTTCAGTTGTACGCTTTGTGTTGTTGCATGTGTATTTGAATATCTGTTATTTATTCATATGCTGTCTTTTTGTTTCCGATGGCATGGAAAGACTCAAAGATTAACAGTATACTTTAAGAGATATGCTGAATATGTAAGAAAAGAAGAGGAGATAAGGTGAAGAAGAGGAGGAGGGAGAGTAGAAGAAGAAGGAGGAGGAGAAGAAGAAGAAGAAGAAGAAGAAGAAGAAGAAGGAGGAGAAGAGAGAAGAAGAAGAAGAAGGAGGAGGAGAAGGAGAAGAAGAAGAAGAAGAAGAAGGAGGAGGAGAAGGAGAAGAAGAAGAAGAAGAAGAAGAAGAAGAAGAAGAAGAAGGAGGAGAAGGAGAAGAAGAAGAAGAAGAAGAAGAAGAAGAAGGAGGAGGAGGAGGAGGAGGAGGAGGAGGAGGAAGAGGGGAAGAAGAAGAAGAAGAAGAAAGCCTGATATATAAAGTAAGCAAGATGCCCTATCTACTTATAGGCAACATTGCGATTTTTTTATAAAATGCAAAGTGGTATGATTATATATATATATATTCACTACGCACACGTGTTTGCGCGTGTATACACACACACACATATGTATGTATGTATGTATGTATGTATGTATGTATGTATGTATGTATGTATGTATGTATGTATGCATACACGCGCACCGAAGCATGAATCTTTATACCGAATATATATATATATATATATATATATATATATATATATACATACATTCGTGTGTGTGGTGTGTGTGGGTTTGTTTGTTTGTGTATTTGTGTGTGTTGTGTGTGGTATCTGTTAACTTAGGATTGGCCGACAAATATTTTTACATGTTTTAATCGAAACATGTTAGGTGAAACAGCAATAAATTTAATTGTCCAAGTTGAAGTTCGTTAAAGTAAACTAGAAATAGATTCTTTTAGAATTACCAGAGTGAAGTGGATGAAGGTTACCACTTTTAGAATGATCTAATATAAGAAAGTGTGGTCGAGATGTAATGGAATCGATGCTGAATCAATCACATGAACTGCGTATATGCTTCAAATTTGTTTGCTTATGTACCGTTAGTTAAAATGCAGAGACGTTAGTTGCAGCGCCAGTCACCGCGTTCTTACGTGCTGATCTGAATATGTTTCACTGTTGTGTTTACTAGACACACATGAATGATAGAGAAGGATAGAAGAGAGAGAGAATGGAAAAGTGAGTAGAATATGAAAGTCTCCTTTCATTATCCCTGCTGTACTGGATATAAAACCTTGCCTTGGGTCCCAAAGTTCTTGATGGAATCGTTGGGACGCCGCTGTAAGATACGGCATGAGCAGGGATCATCCCTCTGAAGGTTTGAGCTCAGCCGATATCTTCTTGAAGACAGAAAGAGAGAAAGGCAAAAGGCAGAGAAACAAGATGCCTATCCCGGAACAGAACTAGTATTTCGTTTACCGACTCCGAAAGGTTGTGTAGCAGTAACATTTTAGCCATTTTGAAATGTGGCGCGAATTGGCAATATGACGTAGTGTCTTTGCCAAAGAATTATCATTTTCGCTCTTTTCCCATTGGTTGGTGTAACGGCTCGAATAAGGATTCTTCTTGGTCAGGTTGAGCAGTTATAAAAACCCTCGATTTGGCGAGAGACTTTAGTGTTCGTTGGTATCTATTCAAATCCACGTCACTCACTCTTTTGGAGGTATCGGTAAATTTTTATACCATGTCTACGTTAATCACAAATCTATTTTGATTTGTTGGTTAACGTATTAGATAGAAAAGAAATTAGCTAAGGAATATAAAGTCGTTTTTTCTTCACGACGGAAATATCTTTCTTCTTGTAAATAAATATAAAATGTTATATTTATATAAATAAAATAATTAAAAAGGAAATGTTTCTCTTCACGTTTGTTTTTCAACTGAGCAGAGATAAATATGCATTTCTGTAATCTTTGTTTTATGTTTCTTATAGCGGTTTAAAGGACACGATTAAAATATTCGACATACATGGTCGTTGAGTTAGCGTTCCATGCGTATATGTCTATACGACGTTACAACTGCAGTTGGGGTTAAAGATACAATGATAACACTTTAGTATAAGTGACGATAAATCGTTATATTTTCCCTTACTCAGAGGAAAGCCTAAATAAGTAATATAAATTAAGAGAAAGCTTAAGGTAGAGAATAAACAACAATCGCTGCGTAGGAACAGTTGTATGACAAAATCGATCTCATCAGGATTTCAACACATAGTGCAAAGAGCCGGAACAATTGTCTCAAAGCAAATTATCCGATACACTAACGACTCTGTCAACCGACTGCCTATGTGAGTGATTAACTGAAATAACTTGGCATTTACTTGATGACTCTCAAGCCTATGACCTTTTTTCCCAAGGCTTCGAAGGACCTGTTTCCTTCTGGCTCAAAGGTCTTTTGAGATTTTCTAAATTACAGAGGTGTGATTTGAAGCATTTTGTCCGATGCTCAAACATCCTGCCAAGTTACCACTCCACGACGATACTTTTATTTATTGATACCGCAAGGCTGAAAGGTAAAGTTTAACCTTTGACAAAATTTGAACTCAGAGCGCAGAGATACCGGACAAATACTGACGCTGTGATGTAGAGAGAGGGGGGAGAGAGAGGTATGCATCAAAGCAGCGTGCATATATGTGCGGGGTGTGCAGTGCATACCGTTCCTTCGTAAGAAATTCATATACGCTTAACCTTCATTTGGCATTCAGCTCTGACTCATACCCAGAAGAAGTTGTAGCTTCACCCTGTAAATAGCTTTGCCGGGCAAACAAAATCAAGGGTTAATTGGAAATGCTTGCAGGAATTCACCAATACTGATACTTTGTACAAAGAATATCGTAAATTATTTTCTTTCCTTCGAAAGCCAGAGATTGCACTGTTAGAGGGCCTAAACAAGAGCATTCGGTGGTACTCGGGCGAGGGGGCCCGGCCGCGACTTGTGGCTCGGCAAGTTTCATGAAGAAACTGCGCGCTAGGAGGCGAGGAACAGCGACCGCGCGTTACGGTGGTCATCGGAAAGCGCTGGGCGGCGCCCCCGGCCTAGGCCGTCGCGCGGTCGGCGAGGCAGGAAGGAAGAGAGAAACGTCATGGAGCTCGCAAAGCATGCAAGCACCGTCGTCCGTGCACCATGTGAGCGGGCCGGCGCCGGCAGGTGGTTGCGCGGTCGGCAGCAGAAAAAAGTGCGGCAAGTTGGCGGGCTGCCGCTACTACTACTATTGCGCTGTTAGAGGGCCTAAACAAGAGCATTCGGTGGTACTCGATCAGCTAATGTAAAAATATGTGTGTTTATGAATCAACTGGTCATATAAATGTTTATGTTTTCATCCTTTAGTCTCCAGATATGTTTGAATAGTGAAACGGTTAGATGTTTTTCTAAGTGTCTAAATGTATTCATATGTAGTGCGTATCTTTTCTTAAGTAGAGGTGCGTAGCATAGTATATAGGGTGTTGGACTCATGATCGTAAGATTGCAGTTTCGGCTCCTGGACGGTTGGTGCGTGTCGTTCTTGAGCAAACACATTTCATTTCACGTTGCTCGAAACCACTCAGTTAGCAGAAATGAGTACTCCTGCGTCCCGTGTGGGGGGGGGGGGGGTATATGCATCACAGAATCCAGAAACCACCTTATGAGAATATGCTTCGGGAGTAACATTTGAGTCTTTCCTTTTTATCATTTTTTTAAAGATACAGGGTGGGGTGAATAAATTGTCGTCTATATTACGTAAAAATTAAATAACACTGACATCTCATTTTAACAGATATATTTGCTAAAATTACATAAAAACATCTTGAAATACTTAAAGTGTAAATTTATTCAATAAAATCGCCATTGGCTTCAACCATAGCCTCCAGATGACTACGGAATTTCCTGGAACTCGTCTGGACAGTCTCCTTTTTTCAAGTTGGTGAATGCTGCCATAATCGTTGCCTTCAGTTCATCTTTGGTGTTACAAGTTTTGTTGGTCTCTCGCTCAACTGCACCCAGCACATAATAATCAAAGGGGTTGCAGTATGGGGAGTTAGGTGGCCAGATGCTAGGGGTGATGTGGTCGCAGAAATTGTCTGACAGCCATGACTGGGTTCTCCTGCTTGTGTGGTGTGGTACAGAAATCTGTTGCCAGACATAGGGTCTTCCAGCAGCCACTCTCTTGATCCAGAGCAGCACTACCTCCTCCAGGTACTTGATGTAGGCCTCCGTGTTGAGTGTGAAGCCGTGTGGGAAGATAAATGGAAGCATAACATCGCCATCACTAGTGATCACTCCAAATACCTTGATGTTGACTGGATGTTTGATTTTTATCCCTCTCGATTGCAGTCCTCAGATTGACACCCAAACACTCTGAAATGTTCGTATTAGAGCTTCCGGTGCGAATGCCAAGTAGTACAGCATGTCGTTTCCAAATTTTTGGCAGAGTGAATTGTGTCATGGTGCTGTTTTTCTTACAGTCGGTGCCCAACCGACCCTAGTATACTAAGTAGTCGACAAAATCAAAAACAAGCAATTCGCATGCACGAAACTGAAAATATAAACTGGCGACAATTTACCCATCGCATCCATCGCAGAATATTTAGTAATCCCAGATATGTTTGTATTTCACTTTCATCTACAAGGGAAATTTTAGTTCAAACAACTAGGGATTTTAAGAGACATGTATTAGTGCTGGCGTACTTATGTAAATAGACTTAATGAAGTATTATATTTCATGGATCGAAAAGATAGAGCGCCTCATTACTCAATATAGCTCAGGGACTCCTCATGGAGGATTTCAGAAGCACCAGCTATGAGCACTTCTATTAGGAACTACACCACAGGTTTTATTAGAGAAATGGCTATTCTGAACAACGCGAAGTAAGGATTAACGTTTTTATATAAATAACTTATTTCAATTATGGTGTATTTTATAATAGGTGGAGGCGCAATGGCCCAGTGGTTAGGGCAGCGGACTCGCGGTCGTAGGATCGCGGTTTCGATTCCCAGACCGGGCGTTGTGAGTGTTTATTGAGCGAAAACACCTAAAGCTCCACGATGCTCTCACTCTTACTTCCTGTTTCTGTTGTACCTTGTATTTCAAAGGGCCGGCCTTGTCACTTTCTGTGTCACGCTGAATATCCCCGAGAACTACGTTAAGGGTACACGTGTCTGTGGAGTGCTCAGCCACTTGCACGTTAATTTCACGAGCAGGCTGTTCCGTTGATGCGGATCAACCGGAACCCTCGTCGTCGTAACCGACGGAGTGCTTCCATCCCATTTTATAATAATGTTTCGTTGATCACCGTATCAATTTTTAATTCGTCCATTAATATATTTCCTTCCTCTTTGACTTTGTATATCTTCTCCGTCCCTCACCGCACGGTTTTCTAAGTTTCCTGTTTAACTCTACTTTATATTTGTCTCTCTCTTTTCAAGTCCTTGTGTCTAATACAGAATAGTTTATTGTTATTAGTATTATCATCGTCCTCATCATCATCATCCTTCTCCTCCTCCTCAACATCAAGGCAGCATTTTTGCTGGATCGTTAGTTCTCCCAAACATAATGTTTAGCGCTATTTCATCCGTCTTTACGTTCTGAGATAAAATTCCGCCGAGGTTGACTTTGCCTTTCATCCTTAGAGTGCCAGTTAAACCCTGGGATTTACGATATCAATGATCCTCCGCCCTCAAAATATCAGGCCTTGTGCCCATAGTAGAAAGGATCATTATCAAGGCAGGGATCTGGAACAATTGATAGAGAGTCGCAAAAAAAGTTTTGCAGTTCTTTAACTCATTACATTCTGAGTTCAAATACTGCTGAGGTTGCCTTTCACCCTTTCGGGGTTCAATGAAATGAATACCTATTTCTTTATTACCCACAAGGGGCAAAACATAGAGGAGACAAACATGGACAGACATAGGTATTAAGTCGATTATATCGACCCCAGTGCGTAACTGGTACTTAATTTATCGACCCCGAAAGGATGAAAGGCAAAGTCGACCTCGGCGGAATTTGAACTCGGAACGTAAAGACAGACGAAATACGGCTACGCATTTCGCCCGGCGTGCTAACGTTTCTGCCAGCTCGCCGCCTTGAAATGAATACCAGTTGGACACAAGGATCGATGTAATAAACTTGTCCCACGACTCAAAATTTGAAGAATTATTGTTGTTGTTGTTTTCGTCCGTTTATATCATCTTTAATGCAATATCCAGGGTAGGTGAAAAGTAAGTAGGCATTAAAAATTGGTAATAAAATTCATATTCCTTTTACAAACTTATTGAAACAAATGATCCATGTTCTTTATTACATGGGAAAATGAAAGTAAATCTTTATATTTCAACGTAAGCACCAGTGGCGTCAACCAGTTTCCTCGAATGGCCAAGGACGTCGTTTGGAATATCATTGAGAATCTCCTAAATCCGTGTCTCTAAGTCCTCCAGTGTGCGATCGGTATTATAACATCCCAGCTTCGTCACTCAAGTGGATATTTTCGAACAATTCAGGCCAATCTTCATACCAACCTATTATTAACTCTCCATAATTCATTCTTCGGTCACAGTCTTCAGGTTTTAGTTCCTGCACGTAATGGGGTTTCCACGGACGAAAATTCAATTCTTTATGCAACACCGTACGTACTGTGTGTCTTATTAGTCCACTTTCACGAGCTGCTTGACGTGTTGATTTTTGCGGGCTCCGATTAAACATCTGCACTGTCGCCACGTTCTCCACTGATCGGGATGTGGTTTGACGGCCACTTCTTGCATCGTTCAGAGAGCACGTGGTCACCAGCTTTGCATGACAACTTTTTATTGTCTCCGGATACAGTGTTGCTTACCGTTCCAATCACGCCACTATTTCTGAACCAAAACAACGGAATTACACACTTCATAGCGTGCTGCTATCTTAGCTCGCTCCTGAACTGTCAAGCGACCGGTCATCTGGAAAATCTTTATATATAAAAGAGAAGTTGTGTGTCTGTCTCCTACGATTTAGATTCCTAACTACTCCCACATTTGCGGTGCAGTTTAACCAAAACCGGGTATCTTATAGTCGTGATTCATATTGAGCCCTTCTGGGTATTAGCGCGCGTCTACGATGAGTCTACGATTTAAAAAAAAATTACCATCATTTTTTTCCATGTTAATGCATTTCCATGTCTACGATTTAAAAAAAAATTACCATCATTTTTTTCCATGTTAATGCATTTCCATGTTAATGGCGATACTGCTAGTTAGAAATAAGACAATAAGAAAATAAAAAATCTCATTAGTGTTGTCTGTTTTATAAATGTTTTGTCATGACTTCAGTGATACTAAAAATTCTATAAGCAATGTCTAATGCCGAGCTACTTTCTATCCACCCTGTATATTTACTGTAGGGTGGCGAGAGGGCAGAATCACTTGACGGCCGGCAACATTCTTAGCGGTATTTCATCTGTCTTTACCTTCTGAATTCAAATGCTGCCGCGATTGATTTTGCCTTTCAGCCTTTCGGGGGTCGATAAAATAAGTACCGGCTGAGCACTAGAGACGAATAATCGACTTACCCACTTACCCAGAATTGCTGGCCTTGTGCAAAACTTTGAATCCAATATATATTTACCGTTTTCTCGCTTTTGCAGTTGCTCGGTTGATATTTCTAGTAGTTATTGTCATGGATTCAGTACTGATGCTGTAATTCTTGTTGTTGTCAATGCTAATTCTGTAGCCGTTTGTGGTTGTTTTCCTGTGAATGCAGATTTGCTGCTGATGTAAGTTTTTCTTATTTCTGATTTCGTTTTATTTTCTAGTTGCTTTTTTCTTACTATTATTTTACATTTAGTTATTCTTGTGTTGTTTCCTGCTATTGTTATTGTTGTTGTTGTTGTTACTGTTGCTTGCTTATTTCTTTTTGATGCTGTTGGCAATGGATTGAGTATCAATAGTTGTGATGGCTTGCTTTTAGGATTTATGTATTACTTAGTAGAAACCAGATGATCACGATAAAACCGCTTGGTGCCGGTTTACTTTGGAAGATTGCAACAGAGTGCTTGGGTCATTGCTTCTATATACACATCAGGCATAGAAAGAGACAGAAAGCAAAAGCAAAGTGGGGAAGTAATGTTTAGAAAGAGAAAGAGGGCGATGAATTTATGTGCAAATGTGAAATCAAATGCATACAAAATGCTTACTACATCTGGCACATATACAAATACACACATAGCTCCATATGTACACATGTATGCGTGTGTATTTAAATCCATTCACACGTCTGTGCACATATATATGTGTATGTTTGCGGTTGCATAAATGAATGCATATACATATATAAATATATGTATGCATATATGCATGTATATATATACATATATATATATATATATATATATATATATATATATATATATATATATATATATATATATATATATATAAATCAAATGCCAGAAATATATATATATGTGTGTGCGTGTGTCTACATATATATGTACACACATATTTCTATATATATAAATATACATACACTCATATATATGCATACATATATGTGCCTGTATTATGACAATATGCATATATGTATATGTATATATACACACATATGTAAACATACACATGCATACACGCATATAGATACATATAAATATATACGTATATAAGTTTGTATGTATGTATGTATGTATGTATGTATGTATGTATGTATGTATGTATGTATGTATGTATGTATGTATGTATGTATGTATGTGAGTGACTGTCGGTATATTGAATGCATATTATTAATTCTTTGTGTAGCTACTGTTTGTCGAGACTTCTTCAGATCCAAAAATAAACTCAACGAATATATGAAGCATATGTATCTATACTTATAAAAACATAGCTTTGGGAAAGTCTTTTTGCCTAGATCAAGATTTAAAGCTCATGCATAAGTAAAATGTCAGTAGATGAGCATAAATAACTTGTATGCCCTACAATGCTTTTATATCTGTCTGAAATATGCAAACCGTACTGTCGATATCTAAAAGTTGAGAATGTTTTATTCACCATGTGTGATTCTTCTGAAAGCAGTGAGTGGCATTTAACTACATCACTTTACGTTCTAAGTTCAAATGCTGGCGAGACCAGTTTCATTTTTGTTTCTCCCAAACTTGATAAATTACTAGTACCAATTTAATCAACACACTCCTCCAAGTCTTTGACTCTCTGCTTTAATTATTATTATTATTATTATTATTATATTATTATTATTATTATTATTATTATTATTATTATTATCATTATCATTATCATTATCATTATCATTATCATCATCATCATTATTATTGTTATTATTATTATTATTATTATTATTATTATTACTATTACTATTACTATTATTATTATTATTATTATTATTATTATTACTATTATTATTATTATTATCATTATTATTATTATTATTATCATCATCATCATTATTATTATTATTATTATTATTATTATTCTATGTTTGACTTTTGCTTTATATTTGTACAAGTTGGCTCCAAGTCTCACCCAGAGACCTCAAGAGACAACAGGGTTGGAAGTTCATGTTGTTGTTATGCCTAGTGTGCCATATATTTGGGGAGTGGGGATGTTGTACTAATGAATGTCTAAAAAAAAAGTTTGTTTTTTTTTTAAACCGAAAATTATGTTTGTTTTAAACCTTGAGATTACATAGAGAATATTTTGCGTAGGATATGAGCAGTTCCCATGAGCACTATCTTTTGAACTTCTGCCATTTTTGGGTTTCCTGGTATCTGAGTTAGGTAGCTATCAGCCCCTTTTGCTATCATTCCCAGGGCACCTATGACAACAGGTATTGTTTTAGTCTTCAGCTTCCACATTTTGCTGATTTCTATTTCAAGATCTTTATATTTGCTCAGTTTTTGGTAGGTCTTGACAGGTTTTATCGATTGGGACAGTCATATCAATGAGGAGGCATGTTCTTTGTTTGAAGTCTTTCAATATGATGTCTGGCCTATTTGCATCTATCTTCCTGTCAGTTTGAATGGTGAAGTTCCAGAGGAGTGAGATGTGGTCATTTTCAAGCACTGGGGGTGGTTTGTGTTCCCACCAGTTTTTTTCATGGGGCAAATCCAGGTTTTTACAGATTACCCAGTGAATATATTGTGCAGCTCTATCGTGCCTGTTGAGATACTCTGTAGGCGCTAGAAGACTGCACTTGGAGATCACATGGTCAATGGTTTCATTTTGTTGCTTGCATACACGACACGTTGGACTGCTTCTGATCTTTAATATGTTGGCCTGGTAGTTTCTTGTTGGTAGGCATTGATCTTGAGCTGCTATGATAAACCCCTCTGTTTCAGATTTTAAGCCAGAGGCCATTAGCCATTGATGGGTCAGGGCTTTGTCGATATCTGCATTATTCGCTCTCTTTGGGTATTTGCCATAGAGAGGTTTTTCTTGCCATTTATTATTCAGCATATCTAAGGCCGCAGTTTTGGCACGGGTTTTCATGCGCCTAGCTTTTTCTGTGCTTGTTTCTTGTATATCTATCTCTAATTCCGAAATTGGTTGTATTCGGAATTCACTTAGATATTCTTTTGCCTGTTTTGTGACTGAGTATGATGCTTTCTTGTTTTCATGTTTTGAGACAAGTTTTAACATCCAATCCTCAGAGTTTTTCAGGTAGGTGTCTAAGCCAATTGTAGCAATCTTCATTGTTATTGCCAGTTGCAAAAGACCACGGCCTCCCTCTTTTCTTGGCAGATAGAGTCGTTCTGTATCTGCCTTAGGGTGGTGCATTCTATGCATTGTCAACAGTTTCCTTATTTTTCTGTCGAGCTGACATATTTCAGTAATTGACCAGTTAACAATATTGAAACTGTAAGTCACGACTGGTATAGCTAATGCATTGATCGCTTCGATCCTGTTTCTTGCATTCAGCTCTGTCTTGAGTATTGCTCTCACTCTTCGATAGCATTCTCTCCTGATCCTTTCTTCATCTCTGAATGCCTTATTCCGTTCCCTTCAATTACCCCTAGGTACTTGTAGCTCTCCGCTGGGTCTAGGTCTTTTATGACATTCTGTTGGTCAAGGTTTATTATTATTATATTATTATATTATTATTATTATTATTATTATTATTATTATTATTATTATTACTATTATTATATTATTATTATTATCATTATTATTATTATTATTATTATTATTATTACTATTACTATTATTATATTATTATTATTATTATTATTATTATTATTATTATTATTATTATTATTGTTATTGAGTGAGAGAACAGTGCATGCCATCAAAGTGACACTGGGGTAAAATATACGAAGCCCAGTATGCCCATCATGACTACCCGTCTGATAAGGGTACGCCACCAATACCACCACTACTACTAGTAATCGTTAGATTCACAAACAGAATTTACGACAGAAAATATGCAGTTTCATTCTGATCGAAATATCTGATACTCTAACCACTGCAAAAGCCTCTCATTACTGCTTACAATAATTATAACTCTTTAATTTTCCCTCGGTTGCTTTAAACATCTCTGGCTGCTACTCACTCCTTCTTCATTAGATCTTTCAGTCACCCTCTAGCTGTGTGAGCGTGGGCAAAAACACATTGTATTTCATTATGTTGTTGTTGTTGTTGTCGTCAAGGCCACGTTTTTCACAAATCTGCAATCCTGGGGCAAGTGTATAACAAGAGGTATCATACAAATAATGCTAAACGCTCATAGATCTTTTCCATTTACAGAATGCGGCTACTGGAACATCATTTTTTGTACTATGCGAATGATTAGTGACTGCCATGGGCGATAGTATCATTGAAAACAGTCTGGGCATCGATAAAATATATATATGGGTGAAGTCTATTCCAAAGCAATTTCAGCCCGAGGTTTATGAACAGCTTCATAAAACTTCAGCCTTCAATGCCACTGGTTCAAGACAAGCTAAACACTTATGAGAATGTTGTCCGAGACACCAGTCCGAGACACTCGCAAAGTGATGATAGCGTTATATTTGCTTGTATAGTAGGAGTAAGTGGAATTGCTCTGGAGATACACCTTTAGAAAAGAGACCAGGGAAAATCTATGATACATGAATAAATTTCATCTCTAGATGAATACCAAATTTCATCTCTAGATGAATACCACTCTACCAGGACGGTTTTATACCTATTTCTTTATTACCCACAAGGGGCTAAACATAGATGGGACAAACAAGGATAGACATAGGTATTAAGTCGATTCCATCGACCCCAGTGCGTAACTGGTTCTTAATTTATCAACCCCGAAAGGATGAAAGGCAAAGTCGACCTCGGCGGAATTTGAACTCACAGCGTAACGACAGACGAAATACGGCTACGCATTTCGCCCGGCGTGCTAACGTTTCTGCCAGCTCGCTGCCTTTGTACGGTTTTATACCAATTCTGTATTTGATGTCCATGCTTGTTTTTACACTTAAGCCTCCACACATAGCTACTCCATTATCCTCTACAGGAATAAGGAATTCACACTCATTTTGGCATACATGGACTAGCAAAGACAGAAGATGAAGATGTCGGTGGCTGATTTCAGTTATTGCCCTAGGAGGGGAGGACACAACAGTAAATGTAAAATAATCCAGAATTGGTGTGGCAATTTTGATCTGGGTATAACTGAAGAACTTGAACAAAACCCCGATCAAATAGAACGCTCGGATGATACCTAACTTCACGTTTGGTGAAGAGTAGCAACAGAACTGGCACTGACGCCGACATTGTAGCCACTACAACATCAATTAGAACAGTGAAAGCAGGAACACAACTGTCAACAGCAATAGCAGTAAACATCCAAACCGATGCTCAGACACCAGGAAAAAAAGTGGAACAGCAGGAGAGGGCCCTCCTCAAAAAAACATCACCAACACAGACAACTCACCTGTACACACACTAATCAACTAGCTTTTCCTCTTCCATTAACTGATTTCGCTCTTCCAAATTCTTGACTTACGAAGAAATGTAGGCATTTTCTTGCAAGGAGAGGAATAAGATCGGAAAGGTCGATCGAATGCTAAAATCCTGCAACGAGCTACCCACTACGGCAGTTGCCATAACAACATAAGTAGCAAAAGTAACAAAGCTTGGAATCACAACCGCTAAGAGGAATACGACAAGATCATAAATGATCCTTTCTACTATAGGCACAAGGTCTGAAATTTGGGGAGGAGACTAATCGATTGCATCGACCCTAGTGTTTCACTGGTACTTAATTTATCGACTCCGAAAAGCTGAAGGCTAAGTCGATCTTGTTGGGATTTGAACTCAGGACGAAGCAGCTTGTAAAATACCGCTGAGCAATTTGCCCGGCTAACGATTCTGCCAGCTTGCCACCTTAACAAGATCTTAGATAATAACAAAATAACGTACAATCACAACAGCAACAACAGTGAAAATAAGAGAAAAAGACACAAAATCAGCAAGAACACCAACACAAATACAGCCTCCTCAATTTCATGGTTCTCTGAAAGGAGAATACTAAGTTGATCGGGTATTTAAAACAAAAGGACAAACAACTATTAGTCAAGAGAAGCTATCGACCAACGTCTCGTAAAATGTGGCAGTTGACAGAGTTCTGTGGGTAAGTTTACCGAGAAAGGAAATTCCAGGGGACTGGTATTGTGCAAGAGAAGGAATGAGCAGATTGGTTAGTACTAGAATTGAGTGGTGACAGATATTGCGAGTAATGAGTAGAAGAAATACGAATATTAGGAAAATGGCTTCAGTTGACGTGGTATTTACTAGATAGATATGAGGAGTACATTACGTTGTTGTAACTGGGCGAGTATAGACCAGATGTTGCAGAGTGTTGCTGAGTGAGCATCTGCCAATAATCTTCTTAAAGGTGACTGAAGCTATTCTAAAAATTTCTGGTCCGTATTGGTTTATAGATATGTGCCATATTTGTATGTTTAGTGAGTGCAGTTTCAGGATGTCTTCCAGATCCCTGTTTATAGTGGCATTAGAAATCTGATTGAAGATATCTAGGTCCCATGTGGATAACAACTGTGAATGGAACTTTAGGTTTAAGGACAAAGGAACAGTCAACTTGCATAGGTGAGAGAATTGTTAGCGATGATAGCGAATTAGTGAAGAGTTAGGATGATATAAGTGAAATTTGACGCACACCAAAGTTGTTATCGTATATCAGAGAGAGAAGAGGAGAGAGAGAGAGAGAGAGAGAGAGAGAGAGAGTTATTAAACACGCCACAATGGTGTCATCTAACAGATAGTTTCCTGTCCAAGAGATGAGAGCAAAGAAAAGAAAAGGGGAGAAAGTGTGCGTGAAATACTACGATATTGTGGGGCGAGTGAGCCTGATAGAAATTACATAAAAATAGTGGAACTTTAGATTCAAACATGCATTTTATATCTGATGAGTTAATTTATTAATGGTTAATAAAACGAGAGGGATTAAGTTGACTGTAGCCAGAGCAGTCGCTTTTACCAAATTGCCTTAGCAGGATTTAGAAAATGTTATTTATCATAACACTAAAAGGCACTGCTTATTAATATATGTAGAGTGTGTATTTGAACTAAGACTCATGGGAAACAAGCATAAGATATTAAATTATATTTCTGTGAAATTCTAAACGTATTTCTCTGACTGTTATTGTGACAATGAAGAGAAAAATTGGCAACTTTAAGTAACATAAAACTTCAAGTTATTTGTTTATTGTTTCCTTGAAGAACCAAGAATATGGCATTTTTCCACATCTTAAATATATGATTTATCAATAAAATATATATAAATTATAAGGAATTGAATTCTGAATATAATGTAGAAAAATATTGTAAACAAAGTAGTAACGTATAAGAATCTTTCTCATAATATTTCTTTGTTGTAGCTTGTGCGATCTTGTATTTTTGTTTGTTTTATTTGTATTTCTGTATCTTCTTTTTTTATTTCAGTTTGTTTTCGATTGTTTTGCTTTTTTTTATTTCAACTTTTGGTTTAGTTCTTTTCACTCAGTTGACGTTGATATAATTTGCTTGCACCAAATTCCCATGAGCTGGAGAGGCGAGTCCTATTTTTGATTTGAATTAAAAAAAGAAAAAAAAAACATGACTGTATCAAATTTCCTACATAAAACCTATTATGAAAGGTTTACGTTCTTGCCTGACATGTCAGTAGTGGAAGAACAGATTAGAAGCTCTAAAATAGATTTAAATAAGCTTATCGAAATTTACTTTGGTACGGTAATCCATAAATTGTCGCTTGATTGAAATATTTGATACGTTTCACTTGCAATGTCTTCTACATAAGCTGGTAGAAAAAAGTCTACAATGCCTCACTTCAGTTAAAGAGAGGCTTAGATCTGACGCGTATAATTGCATCAAATATGGCACAGGCATATTCATCAACAGTTATCCACGACCCGACAACTAGAATAATGATAAGACTTTCGATACCAAAATATTACAAGTACTTACTTTTATTGATCTCAGCTGAATGCAAGGTTAACCTGACCGTAGCAGTGTTTGTAACTACAACTTAGATGAAATACTGCAAGCGATTTAGTTCGACACTCTAGTCTCAATCATCTTCGCCTGTAATAGTACGTGATCACGTGACCGACCAGTCCATCAGATGTAGTTACACATCGCTGGTCACAATGCGTTCGCATTGTTTTAGCCTTCGAATGACGCCACCCCGCTGGCTAAGCGAGCAGGCCAACAGAAGAAAGAGTAGGAGAAAGAGTAGGAGAAAGAGTGGTGAAAGAGTACAGCAGGGATCACCACCCCCTGCCGGAGCCTCGTGGAGCTTTTAGGTGTTTTCGCTCAATAAACACTCACAACGCCCGGTCTGGGAATCGAAACCGCGATCCTACGACCGCGAGTCCGCTGCCCTAACCACTGGGCCATTGCGCCTCCACGTAATAGTACGTATAGATTCTAATACTGAAATGTTACCACAAATTTGTAGAAGGGGAACAACAGCCGACTGAATTAACTCCAGTATATTATCAGTTCACATTTATCAGATTAACTGACATCCCAGGTCCTACACCCCGCCGAATATGGACGCAAAATAGAAAAGAACGTAGCTAAATACAAGCAGGAGACCTAATACCGCACACTATATTTACCCCCAAATACAAGTTGCTAGAAAATATCCATCGTAGAACTACAAAAATATCTTGTAAGGAATCATGGAAAATACAAATAGCTACAAAACATGAACAAAACAAAAACTGTTTATGTGTTCTTCAACGAAACCAACAAATATGAAACAGGGGTTGCGATAAGGGCTAGTTACGAAGTAAAAGGTGCAACAATCTAAAATCTGGACTAAAATTGGGGCTACAGAATGCAAATAATAAATTGAGGTAATTTAAGTAAAGCTCCTATATGTCTAATACTGTACAAAATGGAAATTGACAACGAAAAATGCTAATACTGGCTGAGAACTATGCGACTCAAAGCAGAGACGGAAGGGTTCTTGATTGCAGTTCAAAATCAAAGCCGCATCACCTGGAACCAGAAAAAGCTTATAATAAAGCAGAATACAGTAACTGCAGGCTGTGTGGAGATAGGGAAGATACAATTTAGCACATAATCTCTGTCTTAGACAAGAAAGCATGCATTGACAGAGTTACATACACTGGAAACTGTACCAGCACAATGGATTGCCAACAAAAAACAGACAATATAGGAATATACCCGAACAAAGTCTCCGAGAATGACATAGCACACTATATTCTGGAATATACCAATACACACCGACAGAGAAACTGAAGTTAATTGACCCGATATTATTATCAAGGACAACCAAGAGAAAGCTCCTAATCGGCATGTCAGTCTCAACAAAAAAAATGTATAGGTAAGACATTAAAAATTTGTCCAAACAGAAGCAATCTGAAT
>NC_043002.1:119249871-119289871 GCF_006345805.1 Octopus sinensis | reverse complement strand
ATATTTAATTCCGACTGTGATTAAATGTGTAAAATATATTTTAAAATTTATAAATCTGTTCAAGGCCTACAATATTTACATTGTATGAAAGATATCTAGTTTCAGTGTGAACAGTCTCACTTCTTTGATAAGTCATGTATGCTGTAACCTCTTATCTTCAGTCCCAAAATTCTATGATTTCGGTACACTATATATGTACGTGTGTATGTGTGAGTGTGTGTCTGTGTGTGTGTGTCTGTGTCTGTATGTGTGTGTGTGTGTGTGTGTGTATGTGTCGATGTGTGTAAATAGATAGATAATTGATATATATTTAGTATATATATATACATTTTCACGTATTGTTATTTCGTTTATTTGTATTTTGGTAAAGCAATGATTTTGCAAATAGATATAACAACATTACCGCTGTGAAAAACATTATCAGTTCATTTGTTTATTTCCTTTTTTAAAAAAGAAATACTTGAATTACTCATCGTTTAAAACGAATTTAAAGTAGAAAAAGAAATAATAGAAAAAATTCTCCGCAAATCTCTGATAAAGAAAATAAATATAATTAATAAAAAAAAACTGAGACAAATGTGAGGTTTTATGTGAACGACAACAGAGCAAGTTCGTAAACAAACAAAAAAATACAACAATACAAAATAACAGAATCAAAACTATTAATGACAAACACAAAGCAAAATCCACCAGTGAAAGAAAGATAACAAATTCACTCAAATATCAATCACTTAAACAAGAACCAATGTTATCTATGGAAACGAGCTAGTTTTCTTGATCCGAGTCTTAAATCGCATAACGGAAATATCTCAAATTGATTGACAAGCCCAATAGATTATAACACCTTGGTTCAACGATTCTAGACAGCTCCGCCCGAAGTTGTGCTAAGATAGATTGTTTCTTTAAATGTATTAAATACGGCAGCAATAACTTTCCAACAGCAATATTTTACTGAAACGTAACCGTTCTTTAGACTGCGTTCTTCGTTGACAGTTCTAAATATTCACCATGGCATATATATCAGACATATACATACATGCACATAAACATACACACTCACACACATATACAAACGTACGTATATACATACATACATACACGCACTCATATATATATATATATATATATATATATATATATATATATATATATATGCTTGTGTGAGTTTGTATGAATATTTATATATGTGTGTGCGTATGTATGTATATACATAAATATTTATAGGCATATATATATATATATTGTATATATGCGTATATAGTCATATATATTTAAACGCAACATATATATATATTATACATATATACATATTTAGATACACACACACATACACATACATATATATATATATAATATATAGACGTATAGATGTATATATGTATATATATATATGTATATATATATGTATATATATATATATATATAGATGTATATATATATATATATTTATACGTATATATTAATATATATGTATAAATATTTATATACACGCATATATATATGTGTGTGTGTGTGTGTGTGTGTGTGCGTGTGTGTGTGTGTATGTGTACATGTGTGTATATATACATGTGTGTATGCATAAATATGTGTGTACGCACATATATGCGTATATGTATAAATATAACTCATGTGGACAGCCGATTGGGAAATTTAAGTGTTGTAAGCTTCTTTTCCAAAATAGCGAAAGCCTCTGTAGTAGAAATTAATTTCTTCGGCAATGGTGTGATGTTTGAAAGTTTTTCAATTACTCTACTGTTGCTTCTATAAAAGGTATTAACATCAGAAATTCGTAACCTCCTTTTACACATCACAGAATAATGCTTGTCGACATTGGCTGGATAAATGCTTTAAATTAAGAAACGTCATATATTTGATTACTTATTTGTTCTTAGAATAGATATTTTTTAGCGTCTATATATATTTTGTGTGTCTATGTGTGTTTCTGAGTATGTGTGAGTGTGTGTATATGTGTGTGTGTGCGTATGTGTGTGTGTGTGTGTGTGTGTGTGTGTGTGCGCGCGCGTGTGTGTTTCTGAGGTTAATGCTAAAAAAACAACATGTAGATTATACCGATGATTTAGCTTTGCTCTCTGACACAATATCAAACGCCACCCAATTACTTCATCGTCTAGAATTAGATGCACATGATGTGGGACTACTTTTTGATTATAATAAAGCCAAATTCATTGCTCAAAGTGAACAAGGATCCATCATCAACATCAGTAGACGTTCCATCAATCGAGTTGATGATTTCACGTACCTCGGCTCTGAGATAGCCTCAACTAAAATGAGTATAAAAACTCAGACAGCCAAAGCATAGTCGACTTTTAACAAACTGAATGTGGTAAGTAGCTTGCTAATCAACCTCATGGTTCCGGGTTCAGTCCCACTGCGTGGCATCTTGGGCAAGTGTCTTCTGCTATAGCCCCGGGCCGACCAATGCCTTGTGAGTGGATTTGGTAGACGGAAACTGAAAGAAACCTGTCGTATATATGTATATATATATATAAGTGTGTGTGTATATGTTTGTGTGTCTGTGTTTGTTCCCCTAGCATTGCTTGACAACCGATGCTGGTGTGTTTACGTCCCCGTCACTTAGCGGTTCGGCAAAAAGAGACCGATAGAATAAGTACTGGGCTTACAAAGAATAAGTCCCGGGGTCGATTTGCTCGACTAAAGGCGGTGCTCCAGCATAGCCGCAGTCAAATGACTGAAACAAGTAAAAGAGTAAAAAGAGTTATCTGTGAATCAATCATGTCAAACTTTTTTCCGTGCAACAGTAGAGTCAGTCCTTTTATATGGCGCAACAGCGTGGATACTTACCGAAAATCTGGAATCCAAGCTAGATGCAACTTACACCCGAATGTTATGAATAGTCTTAAACAAATCTTAGAAAACTCATCCCACTAAGAAACAGTTGTATGGAGATCTCCTGTCTGTTTGCACCGTCATTAGGGAAAGGTGCTTGCACTTTGCGGAACATTGCTGGTGAGCTAAGCAAAACCTGATATGTCACCAATTGTTATGGATGCCAAAGCATGGTTGTATTCGAACATGTCATCCCAACGCAACATAAGTAGATCAACTAATCAGGGACACTGAATGCCTCCGCGAAGACCTTCCTCAAATTATGTTGGACTGAGATGGATGGCGTGGGCAGGTTAAAAATGTCTGAGCAAGCTCGACCAAACGTATGTGTGTGCGTGTGTTATATATATATATGATATTTATATATCATATATATGTATATATATATACATATACATATATATGTATGTATATATATGTATATATAATGGAATTTTATATTATATATATATAAACAAAGTCGAACACACATACACGAAGATTTCATATTTGAATATACATATATATATATACATGCATACACACATGCATACATACATACATACATACATACATACATACATACATACATACATACATACATACATACATCATACATACATATATAATTGATATAGGATAAAAAAAAATTTTCGGGAAAAATTTTATCAATGGCCCATATCAAAAAATGCCTTAAAAGGTAAAATTTATACATAATTTACAAGATAAGGGCAGAAGAACATTATATATATTATATATATATATATATATAATATATATATATATATATATATATATATATATATATATATATATACATCTAAATATAAACAAAGGAGATTTAAGCCACAATGGAAAGCACCAAATACGACCAAATTGTAATAGCAGAAATGCTTATGATATAGCTAACACGGGAACAACGTTGGAGAATGAAGTCAGGACTGCCATATATACAAATAAATATAAATTCTCATGCAGAGAAAACTCAAAATGAACCTCTGTATGAGTACAAATCTTGTATATAAATGTACCGTGCACACAAGTATGTTTACATTGGGCAGATGGCTGATTCATTTAAGAATCATTATTGCAACCATGTCGACAGCTTCAAGAGAATCCATGAAAGCCATTCAACATCTTTGGCCGATTTTGTGTTGGCGACTGAAGGAAGATAAAATTAAGTCTAACAGAACTTGGTCTGTAGTAAGGCACGCAGAACCATACAATACCTATTTCTTTACTACCCACAAGGGGCTAAACACAGAGAGGACAAACAAGGACAGACAAAGGGATTAAGTCGATTATATCGACCCCAGTGCGTAACTAGTACTTATTTAATCGTCCCCGAACGGATGAAAGGCAAAGTCGACCTCGGCGGAATTTGAACTCAGAACGTAGCGGCAGACGAAATACCTATTTCTTTACTACCCACAAGTGGCTAAACACAGAGAGGACAAGCAAGGACAGACAAACGGATTAAGTCGATTATATCGACCCCAGTGCGTAACTGGTACTTATTTACTCGACCCCGAAAGGATGAAAGGCAAAGTCGACCTCGGCGGAATTTGAACTCAGAACGTAGCGGCAGACGAAATACCGCTAAGCATTTCGCCCGACGTGCTAACGTTTCTGCCAGCTCGCCGCCTTCGAACCATACAATATCATTTCCAGGAGATTCCGACTCTGCTCCGAGGATTCCCTGACTGTTCTGTGGACCGATGAGATCATTAATAGAATTTCTGAAACACTCCCAAGATGCCTACACGTATATAAATGTACTTTCGGACAACGCAGTGTAAATGAATTTGAGTAACTGTTAACATAATTTACTTTAAGGTATGGATGAATTAAGTTTACCTTTAACCTCCCCATTCTTATGAACACGAAGTAGCTATTTATCTCGCTTTGTGATCGAGCGTTCACCAAACAAAACGTGTGCGTATGCTTACATTTTCGTGGATGTTTGTATGAGCGAGTGTATACACGATAGGCGCAGGAGTGGCTGTGTGGTAAGTAGTTTGCTTACCAGCCACATGGTTCCGTTTTCAGTCCCACTGCGTGGCAACTTGGGCAAGTGTCTTCTACTATAGCCTCGGGCCGACCAAAGTGAGTGGATTTGGTAGACGGAAACTGAAAGAAGCCCGTCGTATATATGTATGTATATATATATATGCGTGTGTGTGTTTGTGTGAGTGTGTTTGTCCCTCTAGCGTTGCTTGACAACCGATGCTGGTGTGTTTATGTCCCCGTTACTTAGCGGTTCGGCAAAAGAGACCGATAGAATAAGTACTGGGCTTACAAAAGAATAAGGGACCGATAGAATAAGTACTGGGCTTACAAAGTATAAGTCCCGGGGTCGATTTGCTCGACTAAAGGCGGTGCTCCAGCATGGCCGCAGTCAAATGACTGAAACAAGTAAAAGAGTAAAAAGAGTTATCTGTAAATCAATCATGTCAAAGTAAAAGAGTAAAAGAGTAAAAGAGTACGTCATGCAGCTTGTGCGAGGGTGTTTATACATCCATATCTGTTAACGGTTATTTTTAATACTTTTCTCGCTGGATTGCGTGTTCGTTTCTCTCTTTGCTATCTGTGACTTTATTTTTGATCTTCTATATAAATGAAGATATTTCCTTCGTTTTGCTGCTTTTCTTTCTATGAAATGCAAAAATACATTGCAGAACTGTTATTTTAACGAGCTGTATCTATTTATCATCCGAAGAGACACATCTGTACCACCGGATGCTCCTGAAACAGTTGTTAAGTGTCCCACCCGTAAAGGATCGATGTGTCGAAACAATTATTGTGATTAGTAAAAATTCTCGCATTTTCCATCTTCCATCTTTCATTTTATATATATATATATATATATATATATATATATATATATATATATATATATATATATATGTGTGTGTGTGTGTGTGTGTGCGTGAGTGTCTGTGTATACATATATATGTATGCATATACATATGTGTGTATAAATATATGTATATTATATATATATATATATATATATATATATTATATAATATATATATATATATATATATATATATATATATATATTATCGATAATTGTATTTCCTCCCAGTAAAAAACTGTAGCATCTTATTTTGGCAACACGCTGGTGGAAGGGGGAAGGTGATTTACTTTCATTCACCCCTTGAATTCGGCGGTACTGGCAGGACTTACGTTCGCTCTGATACCATGAGTTGAAGTGATGTCTTCTAGTGCCTTCAAATTTAATACACAATTATTAATAATTGAGACGCAATTATTTATAATTGAAGAATCCTACGCTGAGGAGAAAATAGTCAGGTAAGACAAAATTATTTATTTTTTATGCTCTACATTGACTTTATTCCGAAACGTGCGTCCGTAGGTAACTTAATATAGAATGATTTTAGTCATTTCTTTCTCTTTTACCTGCGTCGTTTGTTTTTTAAGTGCTTTGGTTCTACTGGGATCTCCCTTTTAAGTAGAAAGAATAGCCAAAACTTTTTGACTGCTATTTCTAAATTCGGTGTGTGGTGAGGCAAATCGTTGCTGAACCCTTAATTACTTTGTATATATATATATATATATATATATATATATATATAATGCAAACTTGTTACCAATTCAAATACGCGTGAGGCATATTCGAACACGTATGAAAGTCATTTTGTCATGGATAAAATTTCAAGCTGTAGACAAATAGGTGTAAATACAGCGAATTGCAAGTAATGCAAAAGTTGTGCTGTAAATGCCTAATAATGAATGGCTGTACGTGGTTCATCGGTAACTTGCCCTCGACCGCTTCCGGTCTGACGCAGTCACAAAGCCAGACAATACGCCAATGACAGACCAGGAGCAGACGAGACCAAGTTATTGATTAGGTCAGAGATGGCGACGAAATGAATCTGACAAACTAGCTCACTAACTGATCAAACAATCATCCAATCGATTGATTTCTTAATAAGTTGGTTAGTTCACTAGTCAACTAATAATTGTAAAAAGAAACAAATATAACAAGTAAATTCGTCTTAATAGCAAAATGACTCTACTAAAGTACAGAACACACACACACACACACACACACGTATATACATATATGTGTGTGTGTGTGTGTGTAAATATATACATATGTATATTTTTACGTGATAAATAGTCAGAGAGAGGGTAGAGAGAGAGATGTCCAACAGACAGACAGACACACACACACACACACACACACACGTATATACATATACGTGTTTGTGTGTGTATGTGTGTGTGTAAATATATACATATGTATATTTTTACGTGATAGATAGTGAGAGAGATGTCCAACAGACAGACAGACACACAGACACACACACACACACAGACACACACACACACACACAGACACACACACACACACAGACACACAGACGGACAGGCAGATAGGTGATTATATAAATAAACGGGAAAGTAGGTAGGTATGTAAGTAGAAATTTCGGTTACAGAAGATGAGTGAGCTATATATAATAAGTATAGCGTTGATAAACTGGGTCATATTTTGTGTATACTTAACTCACTGATGATGTTTCATTATTTCTCTGTGGAAGACATAATTACAGACTACTCAGTTTGCCGAAATGAATAATTAGAAACCACCAGGCATTTTGATGATAGCTACTTGTTAAAGGCAATTCCATGGAGATATTTATACCTGCCCCATTGCCTCAGTATTCTATCGTTTGTTTTTAATTGATACTAGCAGTATCGCCCGGCGTTGCTCGGGTTTGTAAGGGAAATAATTATTAGGTTGTCCCAAAAGTTCGTAAACACTTGCGAAAATTGAATTTTTACTCGCCAAGTACTAACAAAAACAACAAAAATTATTCCTCAAAATAAAGACCATTATTTTCCAAGACTTTCTACGAACTTTTGGGACACACCTTATAACTATAGAAGCATTTTTAGAGAGTTATAGCCAAAAAATAGCAAAAAAAATGCATTAAAAATGGAAATAAAAATTATGGTAAATTTTTTTTAAATCGTTGACTCATCGTAGACATTTTTACAGATACCCGGTTTTGGTTAAACTGCACCGCAAAATGTGGGAGTAGGAAATAGACACTCAAACTCTCTTTTATATATATAGATATGTGTGCAAGCGTGGCTGTGTGGTGAAGAAGCTCGCTTTGCGGCCTCGTGGTTTCAGTTCAGTTCCCATGCGCGGCACCTTGTTTTCTACTATTGCCCAGAACTGACTGATAACTCGTGAATGAATTTGGTAGATGGAAACAGAGCGAAAGTCCGTCGAATACATCTGTGTGTGTGTGTGTGTGTGTGTGTGTGTGTCCTCCAACAGCTTGACAATTGTTGTTGGTCTGCCCCAGTAACCTAGCGGTTTGGGGTAAGAGACCGATAGAAGTATCAGACTTTTAAAAAATAAGTACTAGGGTCGATTTGTTCAGCAAGATCCTTCCAGGTAGTGCTGCAGAATGGACACAATCCAATGACTGAGCTGTAAATAAATAAAAGATAGAGATATGCCCGTGCTTGTGTGTGTGTGGGTGTGTGTTTATGACTTAGAAGTGGGAGAAGGGCAGTCCATGGTTTTTTTTTCAGGGCCTCATGCTGGTGACATGAAGGTTAAAACTGGTTACAATGACCAGAACAAATTTCAAAGGCTGGGGATTAGGCCAGGCTATGCTGGTTTGTGAAGACTGGTGACAATGAAACATTGAACTGTAATAACTAGTAAAATATGATGGCCTGTAAGAACTGGTGAGCAAGGCACGGACACACACACAAATATATATACTACACATACATACACACATATGCTACACACACACACATACACACATATGCTGCACACACACACACGCGGAAGGCTAGAAAAGCGCCTCTGGAGTCGGCGAGAAAGACAAAGATAAAGGTGTACAAGACATGTGTGATCCCTTTTCTTCTCTATGCCTGCGAGACGTGGGTCACATATCGATACCACCTTATACAACTGGAACATTTCCATCAGATGTGTCTCAGACGGATCTATGGCATTAAGTGGAAAGACTGCATCAGTGATCTTGAAATATTGAAAGGCTCTCGATGCGAAAGTATAGAATTCTTGTGTTAATGCAAAGGCTCAGATGGAGTGGTCATCTGGTCAGGATTAAGGATTCAAGGATGCCAAAACAACTCTTTTATGGAGAGTTAGCTAAAGGAGAACGACCTCCACATAAACTAAAAAAGAGGTGTAAGGACTTGCTGAAGGCTTCCTTAAGAGATGCTTGCATCTCTCCTGACACATGGAAAGGCATAGCTATTGATCGTAGCAGGTGGAGAAGGATTGTGCACCAGGGGACAGCCGCTTTCGCGAAATCTCGAGTTGCACATGAGAAAGTAAGGAGGGATGTCAGGAAGGGCATCGCTGTTACACTTCCAGATGGGAAGGGTCTTCCTACGATGCTGACATGCAGTGTCTGTGCAAGACCCTGCCTCAGTAAAGCTGGACTCAAGAGTCATCTTCGTAGTCATAAAGCGAAACAGATGAGTGACAACCTGGCCACTGGTGGTGGTGTAACACACCATGCTAATCATATCTGTCGGGCATGTGGAAGAGAGTGTAATTCGGCAGGAGGACTTAAACGACATGCAAAGGTACATGAAGCCCAGTTACAACTACAGCCGGCTATTACCAGTAAAGGTTTTAGTTGCCAATTCGGTACAAGACATTGTAGATCTTTAGCTGGGCTAAAAAGTCACATTCGATCACAGCACCAGTAACAGTTAAGCTTCGTGCAATAGCCATACTCGATAACGAGGGGGCAGCCATAATATATATATATATATACATAATGTTATACGAGTAACATTTGGCTGCGATTTCTTGCAGTTGGAATGTTTATGTAGAACCTCCTGCACTGGTTCGTTGTGTCTAACTTTTTGTATGTGTACCGCGCCATGTTTGTAAATCGACATTATCAGATTATAAGGAAAGCTGCAATCAATGGGGAATCATCTCTCGTGTATTTAATAAAGATCAAAACTACATAATATAATTTCTCTATCGTGAAATATCAAATACCCGGTAGGCGAATGGCAGGGACACGCTCCAGCCAACATTGAAGTATACGCATTTGTTATCATTGTTTAGACTGACATTTATATACTCTCTTGTTTAGGCTAAGTTTTATATTTACAACACAATAACGTTTGTATGGATTCATCTCCAAAACTCACTCTACTTAGTTTTAATGTCAAACCGAATTTATGAATTAAAAGTCTATAATAGTTTTCGATTTTATATATTTGATTTACTTCGAGAACCAGCTACAATTCATTAAAGCTATCTATTTGTTCAGTGACCTTTCACTTTAAATCTCTTGACCCGTTTAGTGTTATACAAAGATCAGATAGCCTCCGGTTATAAAAGGGTTTTCCTTTTTTTTTTTTACTAAAAAGGGTCTCAAAGCAATTTTTGTTTGTTCTGAAATGAAAATAGCAGTCATTCAATATCATGTATATATGTAATTTTTGTGTGAGGGTGTTGTGCGAGTGGTCACCTGAATATATCTACATACAGCCATGTATATTTACGTAAATAAGCATATACACACTCGTAGACACGCACGCACGCACACGGGTACCTGCGTAAATTGAGAGTATTACTGTCTGGGAGATATCTTATGGTAGTGGTATAGTATTTAACTGCTATTTCTAAATTTCGATATGTGGTGAAGCAATTTTTGATAAACCCTAATTATAATTATGCTTATAATTATAGAATTTTTGTATAAGGTTACCGATAATGGTACTTTTGACATACCGAACTACTCGGTAAAATTATTAATTATTAATTGATTAATTACTTTTACACTTTATTATCATTGATTATATATATATATATATATATATGATAATAATAATAATAATAATAATATTAGCATTAAGATTTAGTTCATTTTTATATATAAATACAGTCTCAAATAGAGCTACATATGTTTTGACTGCATCGGTTAGTAACCGTTGAAATTGCAACCTTACTATAATACCGGTGCAGTTTCTTCAGGGTCTTCGCTTTAATATCCTTTGAGATTTAACTAGTTAAAATTTTATGTTGATTTTTTTGTGTTCAATGATGTGGAATTGTATGTTGAGATGCGAACTTCAATTCCAAGTGTTGATTGGATAATCACTCGTTGATTTCTTATGGTCAGTTATTTCAAAACATTTTCGTCGTTAGATATTTATATTTCATTTATATTGAGCAAAGGTAATTTTTTTCTCACATGCAAGCATCTTAAAGCTTGTTCTTGTGCAGAATTTATTATATTACCCTCAGATATAAAACTTTGGTAAAATTCTTCTATACATAGGCGCCGGAGTGGTTGTGTGGTAAGTAGCTTGTTTACCAACCACATGGTTCCGGGTTCAGTCCCACTGCATGGCACCTTGGGCAAGTGTCTTCTACTATAGCCTCGGGCCGACCAAAGCTTTGTGAGTGGATTTGGTAGACGGAAACTGAAAGAAGCCCATCGTATATATGTATATATATACATATATATGTGTGTGTGTGTGTGTGTTTGTGTGTCTGTGTTTGTCCCCCTAGCATTGCTTGACAATCGATGCTGGTGTGTTTATGTCCTCGTTACTTAGCGGTTCGGCAAAAGAGACCGATAGAATAAGTACTGGGCATACAAAAGAATAAGTCCCGGGGTCGAGCTGCTCGATTAAAGGCGGTGCTCCAGCATGGCCGCAATCAAATGACTGAAACAAGTAAAAGAGTAAAAGAGTAAAGAGTATAGATCACCTTTATTAGTTCCTGGTCTGAAAGGCTCTGCAGCACATTTTAATTCACAGTTGATAGTATAAACTTTGTTTCTGTCTTTAATAGACCAGAATAACCTACTTAGACTTGTTTGGAATCTTTTAATTTTATCTCTAAATTAATTTAAGTGATTAGCCAGTCTTATGTTCTTTTTTTTTTTTTTTTTGAAAAATAATTCATTTCCCTCAGATGTAACTTTACATCTATATATTACCTTTTTAGTTTTACATTTATTATTAACATAACAGATTTTGTATTAATTCGTTCGAGGTAAAAGAGACCGATAGAATAAGTACTAGGTTTCTTCGTCTTCTTCCTCACTGCTACCTCCTTCCTTACTTTACTATTATTGCTGTTTAGAATAACACCTACGCTAATATTATAAACAATACATTCAAAAGTGATGTCTCAAGAATTCAATCACTACTACCATCCACAACAAGTCACTTTCAGGGCACTTGACCATTTAACATCCTACTACTATCATGGCACTCCCGCATTCTTCTTCTTCTTCTTCTTCTTCTTCTTCTTCTTCTTCTTCTTCTCTTCTTCTTCTTCTTCTTCTTCTTCTTCTTCTTCTTCTCTGCCAATAATTCACAACGAGCTCAAACCCACAAGAGTAAACAAGAGAGAGAGAGACAGGCAGAAACAAGGAAAATGCCCCTGGTATTTGAATACTATGCAAATATTCTTTTAAAAAACTTTTCTTTTAACTTCTCTAAAATTTAATTGTTTTCCATACTTACAGTTGAAAAAGTCTCAATGACTGAAACCGGTACTGAAATGTTTTTCATAAATTATTCCAGCATGTTCTACCTTGACCTTTTTCCATATATATATAAGAGAACAAAGTGTACGTACGCCGCTATATATATGTATGTGTGTGTGTGTGTGTGTGTGTGTGTGTGTGTGTGTGTGTGTGTAAAATACAAAATGAGACAAGAACGCAAAACATCCGGACAACTAGGTGATACAAAAAGGGACAACAAAACATCCAGATAGACGATACAAAAAAACAAGGATGGGTCATTCGAAGCTTTCTATCCTCAGTCAAGAACCAGATCAAGAAAAGCTATTCAGTATACGTGGTCCGGTTGAAAATATACAAGCAACAAATCGAAGTAGCCACGTAACGCATCTACTTCGAACAAAGATGTATTCGAGTACATGTATGTGTGCACATACGTATGTGTGCACATACGTGTGTGTGTGTGTGTGAGAGAGAGAGAGAGAGAGAGAGATACCATGTGTATATGCATGTGGGGGTGAGGAAGACAGAAAGAATGAATTTCTTAAATAGTACAAGACTGCATTTTTAAGAGAACTGTCTTGCAAATGTTCGTGCACTTTGCTAGATTCCGAGTTTAAAGATTCATTTCACCAAGATAATTATAACTCTAGCTTTGCATACAACTACAACCGTATTTATAAACACGCGTGAAGTGTGATATTTGGAAATGAAAATGCTTAATATTTGTGGAATTATTGGCTCAATAATGAAAATTACTTTTCTGTCTGCTCTGTTATATATAAACAGCTGACTGCGTCGAACTTGAAACATAATAGGTCGAGCCTAGAATTGAAACTAGCTTACAAGCCCAATTCAACAGCGTATCGTTCATATTTTCACCTCTCTTGCCACAGTCCAGTCACTAAATAAATCTTGAAAAGTGATTGAAGAATGTAGATAACGAAATACAATAAAGAACAGCAAATGAGAAGTTTTCGTGTTGGAGTGAACTCAGCACATTAAAGGTATTCTAATCTATGGAGGTGTTACTTGAAGACATTATTAGGCTAAAATAATTAATTGATTGATGAGATCATTGATTTAATTACTAAATATAGAGTGTTTGTGTAAAAGTAAACCAAATTTAATTACTTCTGTTGTTTTTCTCTGTCTATAGTGAAATTGAGAAATGGTTCCACACCTTTTCAGATAAAAGTAAAAAGGGTGATAAGACTAAAGTGTTACGATAAACCAATAAAAGATAAGTCTTTGATTTTTTAAGTTCTTCAGAATCCACATTAACTTATTTTGTTTTTGCTTTTTTTGCCATAAGTGAAAACTAATAAGCATTCATTAAATTTGATGACTAATATAAGGTGAGCCATATGAACATACTGTTGGAAATAGTATATTGCATTGCAGCTGGGCATTTGGGTAGGTTGCAAAGATAAGAAGGGTTAAAATACCGAACATGGCATTCCCTGATTGTTCTTTGCGAATAAAATTTCATTTCTTCTGAGGACACTTTACATCTCTCAAATATGCGAATCATCAAATAAACAGCCTCTTCCATAATGTATATAAATAGCTGTATACGGTAAAGGCGCTTGTTTATGGTGAGCCAAAGTTCACATGGATATACACCCAAAACTTCTATTTTAAAGATGACCTGGAGTAACCCCCCATCCCCCGTACAATTGAATTGAGCCGGGTATTGAAGTTGTTAATAGGAAACACCTGATCATTATCGAGGTGGGGAGGAATATACAGAAGCAATATCTTCCAGTGAGACAGCGAATAAAAACAACGCACGAGCTTCATCATAAATTTCATTGAAAGAAGACATAATACACACATTCAAGTGTTTCTGAACACAATTATGGTCAGTATTTTGATTCTGCCCTTCTATAAACATTGTAATTCCTCTGGTCTAGAGTCGAACACCTTTAATCTCCTTTATACTTGTGTCTGTTACAGGACTGCGAAGTCACAGGGACGTAAACAAAGCGACACCAGTTATAAAGCGATGAGGGGACAGACAGGAATACACGCATTATAAAATACTACTAAATTTTATCACAATATCAAATGTTTATATATGTGTGTGTATATGTGTGAGTGTGTGTTTTTATTTCTGAACAAGGCTACACATATAATGAAGAGAATGCAGTTTGTATGGCGTTCATTGTTTCCTGGAAATATTCATGAACGTAAATTATTGTAAAATATTAAATATTCCTTTCTACTATAGGCACAAGGCATTTGTCTGTGTGTGTGTATGTGCGTGTTTGTGTGTGTTTGTGTGTGTGTGTGTGTGTGTGGTGTGTGTGTGTGTGTGTGTGTGCGCGCGTTCCGTGAATATATTGGTTTAAAATTTTGACACAAGGCCAACAGTTTTGGGGGCAGAGGTAAGTTAATTACATTGACTCCAGTGCTCAACCAACTCGCCAGCTCACCGCCTTATTAAATGATATATTAAAGCCTAATATGTAGAATTATAGCTGCAACACTGCATATTATTATAATATATTATTATAATATACTAGCAGTATCGCCCGGCATTGCTCGGGTTTGTAAGGGAAATAACTATATAAGCATTTTTAGAGATGTAAAGTATAATAGCCATCTCAATATGGCTAACCACAAAGGGGGGTGTTACTGAAGCTTTTTACGTTCTGAGATTTAATAATAAATTTTTAGAGAGTTACTTCCCTCATATATGCCAAAAATGCATTAAAAATGGGAAAAATTTATGGTAATTTTTTTTAGATCGTAGACTCATCGTAGACGCGCGCTAATACTCAGAAGGGTTCGATATGAATCACAACTATAAGATACCCGGTTTTGGTTAAACTGCACCGCAAAATGTGGGAGTAGTTAGGAATCTAAATCGTAGGAGACAGACAGCACACAACCTCACTTTTATATATAAAGATTAACATACTCACGGTAAAACAATTACCTTAAATCTGCATCAAAGGATTCATGGACTCAAATCACTTGAAGTCCATTGTTGGCTTGATACCACTATGTCAAATTTGAAACTATGAACTCCCCTTCAAAAAACATATCTAATGTTTTAAAATTGAAAAGAATACATTGTATAATGGAGACCTAAATACTAGGATGAGCAAGGCTGGTAAGCCTTTAATCATACACCTAACCGATCAGGATTGGCTTGGAGCTAAACAACATTAACGAAAGAAACTTTTGTGAAGTGAATACACCAGTATGGTACACCATGAGTTTTCATTAAAATCCAAGAAAAATGTTTGACTAAAAGTGAAATGCTATTTACAGTTATTCAGGCAAAAATCTTTGAATGCAAAAAGAAATATATTTTACAATGACCTAATCCTTATGTTTATTTACATATTTCTTTTAACTTACATTGAATTTGTCATATCAGAATTGATTTATAGCTTTCACATTTTTACTTATATTAATTTTTCTTTGAAAAAACTTTTATCGTCTATATATTGATTTTTCATATTTCCTACGTTTTTCAGTTTGTGATACTTTTCATATCAATTTTTATAAAATTTTTCGTGTTTTTACGCTACAATCTTTTTATATAAAATATTTTTATGGTTTAGTTTAACTCATCTCCCTTTTTCTCCATTCCCTTTTTACGATATTTACTTCCATCACGTACTTTGCTCTCTAGTATTCCTTACCTTATATGTTTCTGCATGTGTTTATAAACACACACACATATACAAACACACACATATATATGCATGTATATATATATATATATATATATATTATATACATATATATATATATATATATTTTATATAATATATATATGCATGTATATACATATATATATTTATATATATATATATATATATATATATATATATATATATAATATATATATTATAATATATATATATATATATATATACAGATATATTCATATACCTTCATCTATGTACAAACACACACAAATATATATATGTAAATATATACATATAATATATATGTGTATGTATATACATATGTATGTGTATATATATACATCTATATATATATGTGGGTGTGTGTGTGTGTATGTATGTATGTATGTACGTATGCACGTACGTATATATATAATATATATATATATATATATATATATATATATATACCTTTACATTTATATGTATTTCTCTGCTTATTTTTACATATATACTTATATAAATATAAATATATTAATATATATTTTTGTGCGTGTTGTGTGTGTGTGTTCGTGCGTGTGTATATGTATGTGTGTTTATATACAACATATCGACAGAGGGAGACATTTCTTTTTTCAACTCATATATAATTCGTGTTCATATTATTCACTTTACAATATCTTTTTCTTGCAATTCTTCTTTCAGATCTGGGGATTTTTGTTGTTTTGTTAGTTTTCTTTTTTGTTCTTTGTTTACTTATTTTTATTGTTAGCTTGTTTTGTTTTTGTTTTTTAGCAAAGTACAAAAGTTACAACTGATAAATACAAAGTTAAATATAAGCTCCAGTGCAATGTAACCGATGTAAACTAGTACAGCCCATATTAGAAGTCACTCAATCTATATCTCTTTTCTGTAAAGGAAATCGATTAACATAATAGTAGAAACTTTGAACTTAATATGACAGAAACAAACCTGTTTTCTTATATTTCATTCTTACATGAAAGAGTTAAAAATAGGGCCTCTGTTTTAATGTAAGTTGAGATAAACATGAATCTGTTACCACCTTTGTGTAATATTGGTTTCAAATTTTGGTCAAGGCCAGTAAGGAATTAAGTCGATTACATGGACCCGATTGCTCAGCTGGTACTTATTTTATCGACTCTGAAAGGATGAAAGACAAAGTCGAACTCGATGGAATTTGAACTCAGAACGTAAAGACGAACGAAATGCTGCTAAGCATTTTCCTCGGCGCAGTAACGATTCTGCCAGCTCGCCGCATTACCCCTTTGTGTAATACTGAGGACTCACTTGTTTTCTGTCGTAGTTTCATTTTGTTAAGCCTTGGATCTTCTGCTTTAACCCCCAGATTTCAAATCTAAGACTATTTTTCGTGTGTGTTTATGTTGTCCATATATATTCATCTTCATCATAATAAACTACCTTTCTTTCAACTGTAAGCACAAGGCTTGGAATTTTGGTAGAGGGAATACGTCGGTTACATCGACTCCGAAACCTAACTGGCACTTATTTTATCGACCCTGAAAGAATGAGAGGAAAAACAGATTTCAGTGGAATTTGAACTCAGAAAGTAAAGCCGGAAAAAATGCTACAAAACATTTCGCCCGGCGTGCTAACAATTCTGCCAGTCACAGCCTTTTTCTAATATATAATAATAGAAAAAACATCTGTCATTACATTTTATTTATTTCTTAGCAAGATAATACTCATATGAGTGTGTATCATTGAGAGCTTACGTATGTGTTTGTAAGAGTGGGGGGTACCGGGAGGAAGAAAAATGATTCTTAAATTTTATACTTTTCCGTGTATTTGTAATTGAATTTAGGATTTTACTTGTACGAGTGTTTGTGTACATGTCACTATTTAGACAAGCCGTTGCCTTTGCGTGAACACTTTACAATGTACATTGTCGACCACTAACTCTAAACGAAATAGGTTACGCCAATGTAGAATATGTTTTTTGTTCTCTGTAACAGTGGTATTCCGAAGAATACTTATGATTCAATTCAACTCTCTCTTCAACTAGAGTTGTCAGTGAATTCTCGGAAGAGCTGAATCAATGAGATGTTGGTTTTTTGACTAATGGCTAACGGCCAATCACTGGTATTGCATTGTAATGTTGAACAACAAATTTACCTCTATTTGATTTAGCCTACTTTGCTTGAAAATCACAACCTAAAATATTATATAAAGTGGTAGTCGGATTACAATCTTAGTAGATGATTACCGATCAACTCACTAGCTTAAAGTATAGGATTTCCTACCGAGACAAAGGACTCCATGCTTGATTGATTCTACACCATGTTATAGAAAATGTTAAGCATGTAGTATTAGATATTCTCCAGTCATTTGGAAATGTTAAAGATTAAGAGAACATCGTCATTGACACTACTAATGTTATATCCACTTATATTTAAGTGCAGATTTTAATTTTTACTGATATTCAATTTCAAATTATCAATAAAGAGTTATAACTCTTTATATTCTATAATAATTTAGAAATAGTTCCGCATTTCTGTACATAAATATGGTTATTTGAATACCTTAACATTAAATGCAAGACTTTATGACACTTAGCCACTTTGCTTTATATATTTTATCCAAATAACATATGTTGTAGTACTTGTGTTATACTGGATCAAGGTACTGACGACAGTTCATTCTTTACTAAGCTTCACTAAATTTCCAGTAAAAAATATTTTGGAGTTGAGTGACAAATGTCTTCCTCGTTTTGTTGTTGCTGCTTAATTCTTTTCAGCCCTGATCGAGCAGATTTATTATCAAATTCTTTCTCTCCTGTTTTCTTTTCTCTAAAAACAATATCTTTGTTATTATTTTTCCATAATCCTTTTCAGATCGATAATATAAAGTTCCAGACATGTCCTAGAATCGATAGTATCGACAAACTTCTTTCCCTCAAAATTGCTGGCCTTCTGCCTAAATTAAAAAGGATTATTATTATTATTATTATTATTATTATTATTATTATTATTATTATTATTATTATTATCATTATTATTATTATTATTATTATTGTCATAGGTGGTGAGCTGGCAGAATCGTTAACACCCCGGGAAAGATGCTTGGCGGTATTTCATCCGTCTTTACGTTCAAGTTTTGCCGAGGTCGACTTTACATTTCATCCTTTCAAGGTCTACAAAATAAGTACCAGTTGAGCACTGGGGTCGATGTAATCGACTTACCCCTTCCCTGAAATTGCTGGCCTTGTGCCAAAATTGAAACCATTATTATTATTATCATCATCATCATTATCATCATCAACATTAGTAGTAGTAGTAGTAGTAGTAGTAGTAGTAGTAGTAGTAGTAGTAGTAGTTGTTGTTGTTGTTGTTGTTGTTGTTGATGTTGTTTTTCTTTCAATTTTGTTTCTATTTCTGGCCGAGTGTCTTTGCACAGCTTCTAACGCTTGCTATATTATCATGACGTCTCATATTATTTCTGAGCCAGTGGCGTACATTGATTGGTATATATATATATATATATATATATAAATAATGTATATATATATATATGTGTGTGTGTGTGTGTGTGTGTATGTGGTGGTGTTGTTTCTGTTCTTGGTGACGCTGGTGGTGGTGTTGTTTGGTTGGGCTGACTTGTTGGTTGATGATCTTTCATTTGTTCATATAGTTTTTTGATTAGTTGTGCATATGGCGGTGTGGGTTGTTGTGCTGGTTTTTTGTATGGCTTTTGGTTTTCTTGTGGTTGTTGTTGTTTTTGCTGTTGTTGTTGTTGTTGCTGCTGTCTCTGTTGTTGTTTCTGTGCTAGTGGGCACTTATTTTGTAAGTGTGCGTTGCTACCACAAACGTAGCAAAGGTGCTTCCTGCCATCGACGGCCACTTGTAAACTCGAACCGTTCCTCGATTGAATTCTATGTGGAATTTTTTCCTGAATCATTGGATTTATCTGAGCGAGGATGTGGATTTCTCGGCCGATCCAGTAGTGATAGTCTACGATACCGATTTCCAAAATATTGATTTCGTCTTCGATGTCGTAGCATATGGCGGACACGAGCATTAATATTTCCAATTCAGGAGGCACATTTTTTTATTTTAATTTTTGTAACCCTACGGCCAAGGTATGTAGGGATCATTAATAAATTTTCGAATTGGAGGGACTTTGTGGAGAGGCCCTTAGCTCTTTCTTCACTATCGAATCGTACTTCGATGGTGGCAAATTTGTTGCCCCTTGTGATATAGTTTTTAAAAGCCCATATGAGCTTTAAACATTTTTCGACATTTTCTTGTGTGGCCTTTTCATATAGCCTTGTTTTGAGGTTGAATGTTTTGTAGATAATTGTATGTTTTTTCGATAATTGTATGTCTTGAGGTGTCTGTAGTTGTATGCTGAGGTTGTCTTTTTTCAGCATTGCTTTACATGCAAGTAGTTCGTCCTTCGAAAAAGATACGTAAGATTTCTTTAGCTTTAAAGCTGTGGCAAAATTGTTTCCGGTATTCGTGTTGGTTGTGGTGGTGATGGCGGTGGTAGTGATAGCAGTGGTAGAGCCAGTAGCAGAAACAGTAGTAGCAGAGTGCTTTCTAAGGGCTGTGTGCGTTCACGCGGAACGGCTTTGTTCTCAGCTTCCTTCGCTTCTGGCGTTGGTAGAGGCGGGAAGTCGGCCTCGTGGTTTCGCAAAGCCATATTGGTTTAGATATATGACAAAGAAACCGAAGAAAATGGAATTGTAGACAAGTTTAAAACTGACCCTAATGGTCAATTCCTCCCTTGAAAATACACTCAAACGAAAGCTGGGTGCTTTACATACCTTGTGTGTAAAAATTAAGACGAAATGTGTGCAATAGAAGGTTGAAAAGGGGGTTACCTGCGGAGCCGATGCGACATCACGTCAGTCCAGATAGATAGATAGATAGATAGATAGATAGATAGATAGATAGATAGATAGATAGATAGATAGATAGATAGATAGATAGATAGATAGATAGATAGATAGATAGATAGATAGATAGATAGATGCCTTCAATATCTTCGATTTGATAAATAAGTGTTACTTCACAAAGGAGTGATATGAACTTCTGTTAATGTCACCAGGTGAATTACAGAAATATGAGCAGTGATAATAGCCAAGGCACTCTGTCGGATATGAAAGTATGTCACTTATCAATTCGTGCTCAGTTTTATAATTGATCGGTTGAAATTATGAGCATCTCACACTCGCAATGTTCTTTTCATACTTCAGCCTTGAGGCCGAGACGTAATTATTTGAAGCCCGAGGAAAGTACGTAACAAGTGCTATTTCCACGAAATGGTATCATAAATTCTTGCAACACCTTAAATCATTACGAAGAAGATGTAAGAGTGTTCATATACACTCACCTTTCCTATTACATAACTGGTACTTGTTTTGACCTCGGGAAGATCAAAAGAGAAGTCAATGAAGTTTAAACCCAAAGCATGAAGACAAACATTGTATCAGTGGCCTTAATATTTAACTCTTATCTACCTGACCCAAGTGAGATTTCCATGCGGTCACTCGACTAGCTAGGAATAACAGCCAGGTTTCCACCTCTCCAATCATACCCTACTGCTTTAAAATCGATCGAATTCTTTTGTTCATATTATCCTATATATATACACTATATCTAAAAGCAAAAGACAGGGTTGTCATAGCTGGAACATCTTTCATTATAGCACTGCCGCTAAGGGTTGGTCTGAGACAAAACGGGAAGAACAACCTAGCTGTAAATATTTGTAAGATCGTTTCTAAGTTAATCTTATGTATGTCGGTAGCAAAAGAATAGTGCCATTGACTTATTTCATTACAAAGCTGAGAAGCAAATTCAGAAGGAAATATTCTGAGAAAATTGAGGGAGAGCTAATGTGTTGAGAAAATACAAGATAAACAACTTCAGTAAATCTAACTGATTTGACATAGATTTAACAAGTCTCAGAGGTCAGAGGTCGCTGTATTATCAGTAGACGGAACACGGTTGGTGGTTGACCAATTGTTTGTATAATAGTGCTGAGTGTGATTTAGTTATTTGATAAAATATTTTCTTTACAAAGTAATAAGCCGTCGCTACAACAATCGTCTCGTTCAATCACTAAGAAAAACAATCTACTTCATAGAACAATTCATACAAACCTGAAATTATTCAAACTTTGCTCGAATTATATGTAAGTTCAGCCGTTGCCAAATTTCCTTCGAAATATCAGCAGAAATATATATATATATTATTCACTCTTTGTTGTAGATAAATACTGTATGTTGGCTTTAAAATGCTTCCGTGACTGCAATGATTTCGTTCCTGTCTCTATTTCACAGTCTGCTGAATACTGAAGTCTCTGAGAAATCTATTTTCAGTGATTAATCCAAATGACTAGTTTGGCGATTCATCACGTATTGTTCTTCATAAAACTATGACCTACGTGACACTTAACTACTCACATTTTCAAATACATCGTCGCAGCGTTTAACTAAATAGAATTAAGGAATTTTCAAAACACACAGAGGATCTCTTCAGTGTAATTGAAACAATCTAATCCATGTAGTATATTTCATAGTCTTCAAAAAGTAGAAAAACCGATAAAATTTTGTTGTTGTTGCTGTTGTTGCTGATCGATTAGACCTATGATCAAAAGCATTCCAACAATGACCAATCCGTCATTTAGGGTGCATATATATATATATATATATATATATATAGCATGTATAAGTGTGTGTATATACATGTGTATATATATATATATATAATTTTTTTTAATAAGACCAGACCATCAGATGTTACACATCGCTGGTCACAATGCGTTCGCATTGTTTTAGCCTTCAAATGACGCCACCTCGCTGGCTAAGCGAGCAGGCCAACAGAAGAAAGAGAGAAAGTGTGGTGAAAGTGTACAGCAGGGATCACCATACCCTGCCGGAGCCTCGTGGAGCTTTTAGGTGTTTTCGCTCAATAAACACTCACAACGCCCGGTCTGGGAAACGAAACCGCGATCCTACGACCGCGTGTCCGCTGCCCTAACCACTGGACCATTGCGCCTCCACATGTATATATATATATATATATATATATATATATATATATATATATATATATATATATATATATATATATATATATATATGTATGTATGTATGTATGTATGTATGTATATGTATATGTGTGTGTGTTTGTATGTATGTATGTATGTATGTTTGTATATATGTATATATTATCCGAATAAGAAGCAAAGAAAGACTTTAACGCATCTTTAATGATCAGTTACAATTGTTTCTGTACTACCTCTGGTGCTTTCAACGCCAGTTCACGCCAAAGTTCATTGTGAAAATTACGCAATATTTGTGATTTTAGACATTACAGTGGAACTTCCTCAGACATGCATCAAAGGTGCACTTTTACACTGTGCGTCCGTTTGACTTTGTTATTTCCTTATATCGGTGGGAAACAAAGAGCTAATAAAAAAAAATAAGTAAAAGTATGATTAGAATATGAGGAGGTAGTATAGATGGAAAGAGAGGAGACGGAAAGGCTGAAGAAAAAGAAGGAGGAGGAGGAGACAGACCGACAGACAGCTAGATAGATAGATAAATAGATACATACATACATACATACATACATACATATATACATACACACATACATACAGCTAGCTAGATAGATAAATAGATATATACATACATATATACATACATACATACATACATACATACGTACATACATAAAAGACAGACAGAGATAGATAGATAGATAGATAGATAGATAGATAGATAGATAGATAGATAGATAGATAGATAGATAGATAGATAGATAGATAGATAGATATAATCAAAATAAGCAACAGGATATCAAGACGTTATGCAGTACGACAGTTTCAAGCGGCTCCATTTAATTGAATAAGGCAATCATTACATTAATTTAAATCCAGAGCTATCATCAGCTGCACAAATAAATAGAATTTTAATCAGTTGGACACATTAATATAATTTTTCTCGAATATTTTAACAGACCAAGAAGAAATTCATGTTGTCGCTATTGTAGCTGAGAATAGACTACTCTTCCAAGAAAGGCATGAAGCCCACTGGGATCATAGCTTGTAAAGGATTGTGGTTCATTTCTAATTTATTTGTCTTTTTATCAACTACTAAATCTAAGACGAGAAGACTGTGTCTGTTTGGAATGAAGGGCAAGAGTGAGTTGACAGTTCATGGTAAGGTATGGTCATAAATATTGTCAAGACATTAGGAGTAGTAAATTGGATATAGAGTAACTGTCTATAAAATGAGGCTGGGTAGGGAAGACCCTAAATCATGGTGTTAATTACCAGTTAAAGGGGCAAGACGCTAATAAAACCTATGATTTTAATACAGAGGAAATTTTATCATGGGGTACTATGGGTGATTATTTATAAACAATATTGTTATATTGTTTAAAAATAAAATTTAAGGTTATCAAAAATGATATCATAACCAAAATAGGTAGGATGTGTGTGTGCTTATATCAATTATCAACATTAAAAAGGAAAGATTGCATAGAATCAGTTTAATATTCATTCATGTACTTAATTATTTACTTGTTAGGTGGTTTCTATAAAGACTGCTCAGGGCATTTACTTATGGAATACTGGAAAGATAAACATACTATCTATATATTAATCATAATCCAAGAATCAGAAAAAATAAAGATGTGTACAGATACACACACATATTTAACTATGTGCAGACATGCACACATACACAAATAGTTATACGTTTATATGGATATAGTATAAACATCTCGCATAGACTTAAGTAACAAAGAAGTATCTATTTACGAACAAGAAAGATAATTTATAAGGGATAAGAGGTTATGCACATATATACATATATACACATATACAAATATTTATACGTTTATATGGATTTAGTATAACCATCTCGCATAGACCTAAGTAGCTGAAAAAAATCTCTATTTAAGAACAGTAACAACTTATAAGGGATTAGAGGTTAATAGGTAAGGACATCAAAAGCAGAAAACAAAATTATAAGAATATCTAGAAAGTAAGAATTATATATTTAAAGAGACAAGGTATTAAAATTTTAGGTAGGGAAGCGATAAAGGTAACCTGAAAAGAGAAGGTAGTAGGTATGGGCGTAGTGAGGGCAGTTAGAGGTATTCAGACCGAAGAGATTTTATAAGTTGCAAAGCTACAGGTGCTATTATATATATATGATTTTATAGTTTCTAGGGGTATATAATTAGGAGACTTACGTAAAAGCCATTACAAATATACATAATATGATCAGTAGGATAAAACATCATAGAAAGGGAAAAAATAATAGTTTAATCACCAAAAATATGACGAAGTCAAACTAACTAGGCAGGTATTTTCATGAGATAGTAATTACATATAACACACCACATACCATAACATATAGCTTATAACATATGCAATGCAATTTAATTCACCATATTAACTCAATATCCCACGATTTTATTATATTTAATACTAGAGGGTAAATTTACAACGGATAGGATACCAAAATTCATTTCCACCATCAAAGTTCAAGTATGGCACCTGTAATCGCTAATTTCGAAAATGCTTAAATGTGCGGGTGACGCTATACACACATGATACCCTTAGGTCTAATCTATTATTAATCAGGTTTCTCTTGTCCCTATACTTAAAAATCTCACAAGTTTCCAAAGATAACAGCTCACACCTGTATCGACTATCTCTATAAGGCTGCGCTTTCGGTATTATATCCCGCTTTCCTTAAGTTCCCAACCAGGAGCATTACGACTATTAATATTATTGATATTCCTATTATTATTATTATTATTATTATTATTATTATTATTATTATTATTATCATCATCATCATCATCATCATCATCATCATCATCATCATCATCATTATCATCAATATTATTCCTACTATTACTATTGTATTATTTTTATTTCTGTTATTATTTATACTTCCTTCAACTGTAGTATCATTCAAATTCATCTCAGCATGAACAGACATTGTGCCAGTAATCCCTGTGCTAGTATGAACCTTGGAGTTACAGTCTATATTGTACATATTAGATGTTTTAGTACTGTTGTTTCTAATTCCTACATCACAATTAATATTATTCTCATTGTAGGGGTTTAAACTAGCGTTGATAGTAATATTATTATTATTAACCCCTCTTGCCGATTTTATAGTCTTTCTCTTTAACCTGCCTGTGATGGTACCCATATTGGGGAGGGTAGAATATGAGATTCTAACTATCTTACGGGAAAATATTCTATTATATCTACGGGAAGCAGAGAAGTTTTTGCTAAAATTACCATAAATTTCTTATATATGTTTGTGCATATAGCCCAGTTGAAGGGAACATTACACCAGATCAAATCATTATTTTAAGACCTCTTTAAGGGCGGAATCTACCTGTTCTTTCAACGCTTCCTGAAATCGCGATTTGATTAATAGGTATGGCTATGTTATCAGTATTTTCCTTATCACTAGAGGCTGACATAATCTGCCCAGTCGCCTCGCTACCTTTATTATATAAACTAATATTCCTACAGGTTATAGCATCTAATTTCTATTGTTGCTTATCTTTTTATTTAAGTTGATGGGTTTGTTGGATGCTTTCATAGTAGGTTTGTTTTCCCGACCAAGTAAGTCTGTATCCCCCATCTCACTTAAAATCTCATTATTTCTACTATCAGTAGGTATTATACTTTTAGGATTAAGAAAAATAATTCCATGGTCGTAACCTGCCTCAGACAAAGCGAAGTTATAGTGGTGGACATATATGCATATATATATATATATATATATATATATATTATATATATATATATACCTCTGTGATTTTTCCAATAATGCAGTATCGCCTGATGAAATGAATCAAGGATGATGATCAACCCGATCTCACGGATAATACGGACTATACTGTACAAATCCCAAGGATACCGACTCTGATGTTAAAATCTTTTGATTTGTGGAAACGCGCGTAGTGATGTATGAAATATTTATAAATTCCATCCTAGAATTATTGTCATTATTATATATATAAACGGAGGCGCAATGGCCCAGTGGTTAGGGTAGTAGAATTGCGGTTTCGATTCCTAGACCGCATGTTGTGAGTGTTTATTGAACGAAAACATCTAAAAGTACCACGAGGCTCTGGCAGGAGGGGTGACCCCTGCTGTGCTCTTTCACCACAACTTCCTTTCACTCTTTCTACCTGTTTCAGTTGTACCTATATTTCAAAGGGCCAGCCTTGTCACACTCTGTGCCACGCTGAATCTCCCCGAGAACTGCGTTAGGGGTACACGTGTCTGTGGAGTGCTCAGCCACATTCACGTTCATTTCACGAGCAGGCTGTTCCGTTGATTTGGATCAACCGGAACTAACGTCATCGTAACCGACGGAGCGCCACGCATATATATATATATATATATATATATTATATAATATATATATATATAAAGGTATATCTACATATGTATATATGTACATATGTGAATATATACATTATAAATAATGAAATATATATAAATACAGACGGTAAGAATGTGTGTGTGTGTCTGAGAGAGTGTGTGTGTGTTAGCCGGGCTCCGCTCCCCACTACGACAGGACAGTTAAAGGCACCCTCTTTAAGCGAGACATATCGTAAGACAACTCGTCTGACGCTTAATAGATCCGCTAATCTTGACGTCGACGGAATGTTGACATCGACGTGATTTGAACTCAGAGCACCGATGCCTGAAAATATACCATAAGGCATCTATTCGACTCAGCCATTTAGATAGATAGATAGATAGATAGATAGATAGATAGATAGATAGATAGATAGATAGATAGATAGATAGATAGATAGATAGATAGATAGATAGATAGATAGATAGATAGATCTGCACATACCGACGTTAATAGAATTACTCTCAGGAATCCAATATTGCTTACACGCATAAGCATACAACGACATACATTCACGCACACGTACACAGATTCGCATGTGCACTAGCGGTGAACACACACACACACACACACATAGACACACATACAATAACACACATAACTGCACCCGAACGCATGCACGCACTCACATAAGTACATGCGCATGTTCACACACGCACACGCACACATACAACACATATTACCATTTTAACACGACCAATACTGATATGCAATATAGGGAATCACCGATAGAAATATAATGTTATAATTAAATTTATGTTTACACTTCAAGTTCAATAGTCGCTCTCTTTCTCTTTCCCACCCCACTCCTTCACTTTCTGTATTTTTTACATTTCTTTAACTATTTTATTTCTATACCTTTCTATCTTATTTTTTTCTTTTCGTTTATTTCTTTATTACATTTATTTCGTGAAAAATAAGATTTTTCTTGGCAAAGTTTCTCGAAAAGGCAGTTTGGATACACGCCAGAATCTGCTGTTGAAAGTCAAGCATTGGTGTGATGAATGGGTGTTCTTTGATATTGGGAGGTAATGTTGTAAATACAAAAAACTAAGACCCTAATTATACAAATATACATATATACACATTTCGATAACTGGTAGAAATTGCTTAACTGGTAGAGAAAACATCAGAACGAAACCTTAATTGTAGTACAAAAACTTTATGAAAAATTCGAAAAGAAAATATATTATTCATATTAATGCTTCCCATTGATGCGGAAAAAAATCGAATGTTCTGTAAATAATGTTGTTAAAGGGTTTTATGAAATAACTTGAATCTTGAATATAAAGAAATATAGGCGATAATGAAAATCACGCGTTATTGGTAAATATAGAATTTGTTAAACCCCCTTTCTGCCACATAATTATCTAGAACGAGGTAGCGGATGATGCAGAGTAAGATGTTATCTACCTATCGGGCCAAGGAGAATTAGCTGGCTGCTATGGAATTGGGGTTTATGCCTACTTATACTAAATGGACCCCCAAATCGTACCTTGTAGACAGCTAACATTTCTCTTCTGTATACAGCCAAAACAATTCATTCTTTGCTGTACTAGTTTACCATGTAGTAAATCAATATTAGTAGATTTGGTAGAGCCGCGAACAAAATGCATTTACTTCCATAACTTATGCTTGAAGTTCAAATCTCACAGAGTCGATTCTGGCTTTCATCCTTTCGGATTCAATAAAATAAGTAGGTCGATATAATTGACTGAACCCATCTCATAAATTTGAGATCGTGTGTCTACGTTAGATATTAATATTGGTTTCAAATTTTGGCACAAGGCCAGGAAATTCGGGTTAAGTCGATTACATCAACCCCAGTTCTCAACTGGTACTCATTTCATCGACCCCGAAAGGGATGAAAAGAAAAGTCAACCGCAATGGAATTTGAACTCAGAACGTAAAGACGAGCGAAATTCCACCAAACACTTTACCCGGTGTGCTAACGATTCTTTCAGCTCTCCAGCTTCCATTAGAAATAAATATTAACTCTTTTCTTGTCAAAAGCATTTTCATAAGATCCTACTAAACGTCCAGCCTCGTTTTCAGACACTCAGGTAATCCTTGTTTCATGAACCCTGAGTAATATAAAACTTTCCTTTCATAAACCCCAAGTTATTCTAGTGGTTGAAAAAAACTTAGGATAGTGCAGAGAAATATGTACTGGCAGGGCAGGTAAATGGTTAAAATCTTTACAAAGAGCAACCAAACTGACAGGTCAAAGGTAGCCGAGTAAGACATAGCTTTCTGTACATCAAGTATTCTAAAATATGTACCAGAATATATTGATATCAGATCTTTTCCTTGAATGTTTGATGCAGATTTAGGCGGTGAGCTGGCAGAAACGTTAGCACGCCGGGCGAAATGCGTAGCCGTATATTTCGTCCGCCGTTACGTTCTGAGTTCAAATTCCGCCGAGGTCGACTTTGCCTTTCATCCTTTCGGGGGTCGATAAATTAGGTACCAGTTACGCAGTGGGGTCGATGTAAACGACTTAATCCGTTTGTCTGTCCTTGTTTGTCCCCTCTATGTTTAGCCCCTTGTGGTTAGTAAAGGAATAGGTATTTCGTCTGCCGCTACGTTCTGAGTTCAAATTCCGCCGAGGTCGACTTTGCCTTTCATCCTTTCGGGGTCGATTAAATAAGTACCAGTTACGCACTGGGGTCGATGTAAACGACTTAATCCGTTTGTCTGTCCTTGTTTGTCCCCTCTATGTTTAGCCCCTTGTGGTTAGTAAAGGAATAGGTATTTCGTCTGCCGCTACGTTCTGAGTTCAAATTCCGCCGAGGTCGACTTTGCCTTTCATCCTTTCGGGGTCGATTAAATAAGTACCAGTTACGCACTGGGGTCGATGTAAACGACTTAATCCGTTTGTCTGTCCTTGTTTGTCCCCTCTGTGTTTAGCCCCTTGAGCGTAGTAAAGAAATAGGTATAACGATTTCTCTGATTTCACATCACCTCCTTCAAAGTCCACTCGTCTGTTTTCCTTTCGTTACTAATACTGTGTCTCTCCTAGACCCTGATATATATATACAGAACATACGTTATACTTACATATACGAACACTCATACATACATATATATGCACGTATGTACAAGACCAGTTTAAATTGCCCGCCAAACAGCTCCATGTGAGATATGGTCAAAATAAACACCGCAGTGAATACAATGACGAAATATATAAATTTATAAATAAGGATAATATCGATATTTAAATATCGATCTTATCAAGTGCCAGCATATATGTAAGTATAACGTATGTTCTGTATATATGTTATTATATAATATATATATATATTATATATATATATCTAATATATATATTATATATAGAGGGCATTATACATACATGCCAGAAGGCATTATACATACATGCCAACGCTAAGAGGGACAATCAGTCATTTCTACCAAAATATTACTAATCCCACCGAATGCAATTTTTAAAAGTAAGACATTCGGGATTAGTATGGGATTAGTAATATTTTTGGTTAGAATGAACTGATTGTCCCTCTTAGCGTTTGGCATGTATGTTATAATGCCTTCTGGCATGTATGTATAATGCCCTCTATATATAAATTAATATGTTCAATAAGAAATAATTATTTTCGAAATTTTTCTTATGAGGTTTTTACGCTATCTACCTGACAATTTTTGTTAAGTTCCTTATTAAGGGTTGTCCTTAATTGCTAAATTTTTATTCCGAAAAAAACTTTTCCTCTCCCGAAATGCAATTCGTAAAAGTTTGCCATTTATCCGGATGTAATATATGTAAACTCACCCATGTGCTTCGTTGATGTTGATCAGTTAGTGATCGGCTTAAGCGGGGCAGGGTCCGTTGTTTATTTATAATACATTCGGCTGCTGATGATTACGTAAGTATGAAATCACTTGGATACAGGTCTATATTTTAAATGTCTTACTTTGAAAAAATTGCATTCGGTGGGATTAGTAATATTTTGGTAGAAATGACTGATTGTCCCTCTTAGCGTTGGCATGTATGTATAATGCCTTCTGGCATGTATGTATATAATGCCCTCTATATATAAATTAATATGTTCAATAAGAAATAATTATTTTCGAAATTTTTCTCTTATGAGGTTTTTACGCTATCTACCTGACAATTTCTTGTTAACTTTCCTTATAAGTGGTGTCCTTAATTGCTATATATAATATATATATATATATATATATATATATATATATATTATATATATCTATATATATATATATATAGATATATATATATATATGTGGTGTGGTATGTATTTATGTACCTATCTGGTATATTCAACTGAAGAAGGCAGAGCTTTTCATGCAAGACAGAAATCCAGGATCTTGAATTATCCAGAAAAATCTTTTTTTGCTAGTTCATTTTGTCTCTCTGTCTTCTCTCCTAGCGATATATAAACACTTATGGTGGTTTTAGAGTCAAGATTTTGACTGCTATTTCAGCATCGGTATATCTCTCAGATACCCTAACTGATAGTTTTAAATAATTATTACCTTTGTATGGTATTTATTCCTATGCTGGCCACTTGATAAGATCGATATTTAAATATCAATATTATCCTTATTTATAAATTTATATATATATATACATTTTCGCAACCTGAATGCTCCTGAACCAGTTTTTGAGTGTCCCACCCAAGAGGAATCGATACTAGATGTGTCGAAACAATTGTGGTGATTAGTAATAAGTTCTCGTATATTCCATCTCCTGTCTTTCATTTGTTTTATATATATATATATATATATACATGTGTGTGTGTTTGTGTGTGTATGTGTGTATGTATGTAAGTATGTGTGTATGTATACATGTACGCATGTATGTACGTATGATTGTATGTATCCATCATTCTATGCATGCATTTATGTAGGAAAATAAGTTTTCCTCGTGAGTATAAGTATAAAGAAAAGAAAAAAATTGGAAATGTAATTACAGAAAATTCACTTCACGAAAATTTATATACGATTACTTAACTAGTTTCACAATTTTTTTTTGATTATCAAAAGTAATAGAATATGAAAAGTTTTATCAAAGAAGTTTTGCGTGTCAGTTCTTCTCTTAAATATTTATTAGCAACGCCCTCTGCCTTTAAATTTTGAGTATTATCATGCTGATGTAAATTGGTCTGTTAGTTGTTCAATCCTTTGATGACATAAGTACTTAATTTAGAAATTCCGTTTTTTGTCAATGATTTTATTGAAGATTTTCAAAGAACGCGTTACTGTTTCGGATTTTAGTTAGAGACCTGTTACATGTTTGTACCATATTTATCAGTTGAAAATCATGCTCTTTAAAGCTAGATATACGAGGAGATGCTGACACGTTCCTGGATTTAGGTAGAAAAAATACAGGAGGATTAGTTAATTATGATTTTATTCAATATATTTCCATCTCAGTGCAGTGGTCCTTCAGTTTTTCTAAGCCCTGTAAAAGAAAGAGGAAGGTTGGGCCTCCAGCCAAGCCTCTCACGATATCCTTAAAGTCAGGAACTTTTCAGAGCCCCCTCGTTTACTTCAGAAATTGTTTCAACAGTATGTGTACAAAAGTTTTAGTCCTTTGACTAAAAACTGTTCGAGGCGGTGCTCCAGCATGGTTGCAGTCTAATGACTGAAACAAAGGAAAGATAAAAGAGAAAGATAAAAAGAGTTATTTTGTAGCGTCTGTGTGAAGAGGGTAAAGTCTAATCTCTTAAGGCGGCGAGCTGGTAGAATCGTTAGCGCGCCGGCGAAATGCGTAGCCGTATTTCGTCTGTCGTTACGTTCTGAGTTCAAATTCCGCCGAGGTCGACTTTGCCTTTCATACTTTCGGGGTCGATAAATAAAGTACCAGTTTCGCACTGGGTCGATGTAATCGGCTTAATACTTATATCTGTCCTTGTTTGTCCCCTCTATGTTTAGCCCCTTGTGGGTAATAAAGAAATAGGTAAAGTCTAATCTCTTGTAATTACTCTTTTTACTTTTGTGTTTATAGGCTCACGTATAACCACATACATATAAGTGTGAAGTACTGTAACCGTTTCGTCCCTTTATTTTGAGTGTTATCCATGAAATTGCTCAAATAGTTATTAAAAGAAATAAATACTGTCTATGACATAAGTCTATATGAAATCGATGAACAGATTCACCGAACTGAAAACACTATACACAGCAAATATAAAACAGAATATCAGCAAACACACACACACACACACACGCACGTACACACATGCGCACACACACACACATACGTACATACGCATGCACTCACGCACACATGTAGACATTTCAAAAAATTTCATCCACGGTAACGTTTACTTATCTACAGTTTCTTCTCAAAACAATGACGATTTGCCCACTTTGTTAAAATATCAATTATTTATTATTTGGCCTAAAGTCTCCGCAACTTCACTTGTGGATCTTGATTCACATTGAGTTAATGACCAGCGTTTCTGGCTAGTGACCTAACCTTCTGAAAGACCGCCAGTTGATATTTGGATGAAACAGTTTTCATTGCAGAAATTTTCAGCAATAATCTACATTAAAAACACAATCGCAACGTCATGCATTTAAAGTTTAAAAAAGAAAATGTTTGTTATTAATTTATCGTGATTTAAGGGGATGTATTGATATTCTGGAAAGTAGTGGATGCCGCTGCAGATTTTGAGGAGTGACAGCAACGCCAATGAGTTTTTTGGTTTTGATGATTTACAGTATCTGACTGCAAACATCTGATTTCGAATCCTCGCAGCCCAGATTTTGTTTTCATCCCTTTAAAGTGAGTGAAATAAATATGTAAGATACTCGCTTTCACTTGACTTGCATTAAAACCTATTCTTGAAAAATTTGTGAATATTTGGTGATGTAAGAAAATATTGGTTCTACGTTTTGGCACAAGGCCAGCAATTTCGGAGGAGAAGGTTAGTTGGTTGATCAACTGGTACTTATTTTATTGACCCCCCGCCCTTACAAAAATTATAGATAAAGTCGACCTTGGTTTTAAGCATATTGTACGTTGTGCTAACGATTCTGCCAACTTGCTGCCTTATGATGCCAGAAAACATTGGCGTTCTTTACTTACCGAAATCCACAGAAAAATGTTTAATAATTTCATTATCGCTTCGCAAATGAAAGTTATTAACAATAGAAGTGCATAACATGTTCATAGAAGAGAGTTAAAACGATTAAAACAAATAAAAGTCATACAATTACATTCGAGGGAAAGATATAAAGCTTACTGAAGACATTAATAATGGAGACTTTCTTTTGTGAAAAGAAAATGAAATTATTATATTTAGTTCTTCAATATGTATGACAATAGTAGAGAAATGTCTAGAATTCAGTCTCAGATCAAAGAGCCCTTAATTGGCCCTGATTCCGAAATGTATAGCAATTTATTTCAATCTAGACTCATTGAACATAAGCCTTTCCGACCAGGTGTGTATCTTATTCAACTTTGATGCTTTATCGCCACCATTATGGCGACGATCGACACTTGTATCATCATAAAATCTCCAGTATTGCAAATGGATATAACAGTACACTAAATGAATGCAATTTCTTTTGTATTTGAAAGAAATAGATATTGTAGTAGCAATGGTTCTATTAAGTTATTACCGCTTTGGGTTTTGATGATATTACTATAGTTAATAACTTTCGAAGTCTCTCGAGCCTTGAACATCAAACAACCAAAGTCCCCAATATCTAGCAACATGCCAGGCCAGGGATGTCAAATATACGGATCACGGCAAAGTCTAGCTCCTGGCTGAATGAAATAAAGTAGAAGTCCATCACTCTTGGGTTTTGGAGTGAGTTGTCTCGCCTGTCTATGACTTTGAGGTATTCTTAACAACCGGAGCTTTGAGAAAGTCATCGCCACCGCGTCACATCACAGCTTACTGGTAAATAGGCAAAGTACATACATTAAGTATATGTGTTCGATAATGTTTACAACACTAGCGCTACTTTCTAATTCATATTTGAATTTAGAACTTTAATGTTTTTGAATATTAAAATATATTATAAAATATATAAAACTAGCATGCGTTCGTATTCGGGGTCCGGTAAGAGTCAGGACACAGGTGGTAGTTTCCCATATATTTTCATTTTGGTTGGATGGCGCTTCCGCGAGAGATTTTGAGCTCTCATAAGGAGGCGAGTGTAGGTTCCATCCAACCGCCTCTCAAGCTTCTTTGATAACGTCCAGGTTTCTGAGCCATATAGTAGAATTGGTTCGACTGTGGCTTTGAAGATTTCAAGTTTGAAGTCTCTACTTAGATTTGATGATCAGATCTTATGCATGTCATTACAATGATGATGATGATGAAGAGTCATGATTAACACTAGTTTCAATAAGATAGATTAGTGCCCCCTAGGATATCTGTTATGTCATCCAATGAAAAGTATCTTATGAATCCATATACTAAAAGATGTGATCCATTTCCATTTTACTTTGTCTCTGCTCATATCGAACCTAACGAATTTTTTTTTTCAAATTTACGCACATGTTCGAACGAATGGATTCTAGTGATATGGACAATGTTGAACAGTATTGCAACTGAAACAGTGCACACTTTTCATCGAGCATTGGTCGTCACAAGATCTATATGTACTCATTTGGACAATTTCTCTCTCTATTTGAGAGGACGTTTCTTTCTGATTTTGGTACAAGGAATGTAATTTTAAGAGGAGAGGGCAAGTTGATTCCATGGACTCCAGTACTTCACTGACAACATGGAGAAATTTTATCAACACTTATAATCTTACGTTTCTTTATGTTAATAAAGTTATAATGTTATAATGCTATAATGCCAGCCGAAATAGCTCATTTGGGAGAGCGTTAGACTGAAGATCTAAAGATCCCTGGTTCAATCCTGGGTTTCTGCATCCGGTGGCTGGTCTGCCTTTTTTAGGCGCAGGAGTGGCTGTGTGTTAAGTTGCTTGCTTAACAACCACATGGTTCCGGGTTCAGTCCCACTGCGTGGCACCTAGGGCAAGTGTCTTCTATTACTTGCCACACAGCCACGCCTATATATATATATATATATATATATATATATATATATATATATATATATATAATTTTCAAAGTTGTCTCTACAGATTTTCTATAGGAACTAGAGGTGGCTCTAGTTTCTACGGAGGATCTATAGAGATAACTTTAAAATGACATTGAACGGCACTGCTAACATATATATATATATATATATATATTATATATATATATGCATGCATGTATATATATATATATATATATGTGTGTGTGTGTGTGTGTGTGTGTGTGTGTGTGTACATATATGTATACGTATAGATAGATAGATAGATAGATAGATATGCACACATATATACTTATATACATACATACATTCTAATGCTACAATTTGTGCTCAGTATATAAAGTAGAGCATATTGTTTATTTAAAATGTATTCTTTTTTTAAATTCGAGCTCCGAGAAAAGGAATATATTTTTAATAAACAATATACTGAAAGGCATATAAAGCTAGATATATGCTTCAGAAAGGGTTTCAGTTGTACATCTACAAAGTGTTGAATATAAATTTTCATAAAGTAAATTTTCTGTAGTCGCGTTTTCAACTTCTTTTTCTCTTCTGTATATTCTTTACTCTCTTGTATATACTCCCTACGCGAGGAACTAAAATGCCACCAAAGCCTGACAGAAACGTTGATGCAATCAACGATGATATTTTAAAGGAGCTAAGAGAGATCTCTTCTAAACTCTCGATCCTCTGCAGAAAATTTGACGAAATACTGAAGAATATCAAAGAATCAACGAAAGAGAAAATCAAAACCAACAAGCCGGGTTTAATCAAATCAATTATACAAAACCATAGAGACTGTAATGCTAAGGAATCCAGAACAAAAGTCGGAACTAAAACAAGAAAATAATATTGTCAATTTGCAACGACTTGGAACCAAAACCTCATAACCGGAAAAATTGCATTCTGGAATGTGTTAAAAATAACAGCAAATCCGAAATATATGAAAAACGAATTAATTCAACACCGATTCTTCATCCTAGGAAATTGCTAATTAAACCTCTTCCTAATGATCCTGAACAGCAAATAAATCTAAGAGAGAAGATGGTTCAAGAGAAATTTTAATGGGAAACAAAATTGCTATCATTAAGAGCGGACTCTAATAAACGAAAATTCAAATCAACCGACGAACAAATGGAAATGGGAATTTCAAAAAACGACCGAATATGAACTACATTACGGCCTTATCAAACTTGGAAGGAAATAGTGCCAAAATGAAGAGTTAACATCTCTTCAGAGATGGAAGGAAAATATTAATTGGTTCAGTAATTATGAAATTGAGTTTTAAAAAAAGAATATTTTCCTACATGGATAACTGAAATCCAGAAACTTATTCATAAATGTCAAAACAAGTATAAGGTCAAACTTACATAATTACTTCTCTCTAAGTATCCGGAAATACATGAATTCCCAGATACTTAGACAGAATGGCAATCCCTCTTGGAAAATCCAATGTTTTTCTTCGTCGAGACAAAATATCACCTAGAACTGAGAATTCCAACAATCATAAGCAAACAGGCATTACAACCCGAACGTTTAGCTACAATCTGGACCTAAGAACCAACCGAAACACTACGAAAAAATCAATGGAAGTATAGGAAATATTACCCAAAACAGAAAGACAAATTGAATGACAAACCCTAAAAAAATCATTATTTTAGGCTCAGTTGACAAAATTCACAATATCAAGTGGTATAAACAGAATGCGAGAAACCGAAAGTTTTTTATACAAAATCTTTTCAACGCAACAATTTTAAAACAGTTGTCAAAAGGTTTAAAATTCACTCCAACGCCACGATACCCCAACTTGCATCAGATATGGGACAATATCTCATACTTCTGAAGAAAATTACACCTAACAGAAGAATTGACAAGGAAACTAATGACGGATCAATTGCACAAACTGACAGGTAGGAACAAAACATTAAAATTAATTTCGTGGTTTTATATTCATCTTCCTAAATCTCACACCAGTCGAAAGGAATGTAAAATTGCACATAAATTTTAAAATGATAATGTCATTGTCAGTAAATCAGTAAAGAAAGCGATAGGAGAAATGCGGTAGCCATTATGGTTGCTTACAACTACAAAAATGTCATTTTATCACCAGTTATGAAAAGGTAAATTATTACCAATTATCACAAATCATTATAAACTTAGTATTCATATTCTTCTTCACTGAAGAGGTTTAACAGACAAGGAATGTAACTACCTTGTAAACTTTGGAGACAAAACCAGCAATTTATATGGACTCTCCAAAATTCATAAGAGCAAAACAACATATGATGCCTGCATAAACCTCAACACACCCCGCCCAAGCGGTCTTAAATTTTAGCACAAGGTCAATGCTCAGTTGGTATTTATTTTATCGACCCCCAAAGGAATGAAAGGCAAAGTCGACGTCGGCGGAATTTGAATTCAGAATGTAAAACGGACAAATTGCTGTTAAGCATTTTTCGCGGTGCGCTAACTCTTCTTCCATTTTGCCGCCTTTGAACAGTCTTAAATTGGTTTCAGATTTTAGCACAAGGCCAGCAATTTCAGGGAGGGGATAAGTCGATTACATCAACCCTAGTGGATGAAAAGCAAAGTCGACCTCGGCGGAATTTGAACTCAGAACGTAAAGACAAACGAAATGCTGCTAAACCTTTTGCTTGGTGTGCTAACGATTCTATGAGCGGGTCTTAAATTAAGCCTGTGAGATACACAAACTCAGCAACTTTGCAACCATACAACGGAAACCCATTTTGAGCATATACCCAGATTCATAAGGAATGACTTGAACCTATTAAATCACTTTCCGAAACAGTTGACTAGACTGCAATTATTATATCATTTGATATGGTAAACCTCTATATCACTATACAACATGACTATGAACTAGAAGTTATAGAAGTCTGGCTTTAATACTGAATAGAACAGATTTTTTTTCGAATTCAATGGTTGTATTTACAAACAAATATATGGGACTGTAATAAGAACTAAAGATGCTTCTAGTTAACGAATTTTGTCAAGTCGTACCCAGAGATTTGAATGCGTGAACAATCTAAACTAATATATGACATCAACTTTCACAAATTAGAAAAATTGGAAACGTTACTTAATGACTGTCTCATTCTGTGGACTCATACTCTTGACTAATTTAATTATTTCAAAACCCTACTTAATAAATTAATAAATTAATAACTAATAAATTAATAAATAGATAATAATATACACTTCTCAATGGAATACAATCACAACCAATTACCATTCCTGGATATTTTATTATAAAAAAGGTTAAAAACTATCAGAACTAACACTCACTACAAACCGACAGATTCACAAAAGTACTTTCTAAACACACCATGGCAAATATACCATTTAATTTAGCAGAAATATGCTCAATCGTTTTGAATTCGGAAACAAGAACTAAAAGTAAATATTCCAGAACTTAAGTAAATATCACCTAATAGAAAATATTCAGGATTGTTA
>NC_043002.1:119239871-119244871 GCF_006345805.1 Octopus sinensis | reverse complement strand
ATATATATATATAATATATATATATATATATACATATATATATTATATATATATATACATATATTTATCTATACATATATATATATATATATATATATATATATTATATATATATATATATATATATATATATATATATATATATATATATATGTATGTATATATAATATATATGTATATATATATATGTGTGTATATATATATATACACTGTTGGATTTCGGGATGGTCATTTTATATATATATATAGGATGTTCGGGTTAAATGTGACAGTTTGCATAACCAGAGAACAAAACACAATATTCCATCTAAGAATAAAATATTTTCACAACCTCAAAAAGTATTAACTAAATTATGGCTGGGGTTGCTCAAAGTAGCCGCCCTCAGCTTTCCTCTCGCGGCCTCAAATCAGCTCCGCAAACTGACCCGTGGCATACCTTACTGTGTCCCTCGGAAGACCTTCGAATATCTCCTTGATGTTGAGGGCAGAGTGGTCGGTGTCTTTCTCAACCACGCTCCACAGATTGTAATGGGATTACAATCGAGAGCAATACGAGGTTGGAAATTACGACTGATTAAGTCGTAGGAATTCTCCACCAACTTTCTCGACGTATGGCAAGGAGCCGAATCCTACTGTCACACACGTATTACCTTCCAGCAGCGACCTCCTCCAGCCAGGGTTTGACTACAGTCTCCAGCAGCTTCCCATAGTCGTCTGAATTGTATTGTGCTTAAGGCCCTGTTCAAAGATGTGGGGATGAATTCCAGCGTGCGAGCTGATCCAAAACAGCGGTTGCACCTATTCTGTTGGCTGCGGATTCATAGTCTCCGTTGCTTGTTAGCCGTGTCACGTCTTACAGCCTTTACAGTGTTCACAGAACATTGAGTAGCAGTCATGACGTCGGCATTTTGACACCCAGTGCGAATCGTCATGATACAGGTAACCTATTTCCAATTTTCAGACGACTTCCAGTCCGCTATGTCAGCTAACTTTTTCTCAACTATAACTTAAAACTTTATGCTCTCCGACGCCATTGAATGCTTATCAATTTCCTGAGAAAAAGAGACATAAAAATCGTCAAATTTAGCCCGAACTCCCTGTACATATATATATATATACATAAGTGTGTGTGTATACATACATATATATATACACATATTCATAATATATATACATACATATACGATATATATATATATATATATATATATTATATATATATATATATATATAATATATATATATATATATATATATTATATATATATATATATACATATATATACATATACACACCACATATATATATATACATGAGATATGTGTGTGTCTATTATGTATAGTTTAGCTAAAGAACTATTAAACATCAAAATATAAAACATAAAAACCAACTAAATGTGGTAAACAGAAGTTATTAAATATATAAATTGAAAAATTTAAGTTCTAAACACATAAATCAATAAAATGCAGAAAACAATAATAACAAAAGGAAAGCTAGCCAGTTTCACAAGGTAACAAACATAACCAAAAAGAAGGGACTACATCTTCCCTGAACCGTAAACATATAAATTAATTGAAGAACATAAATCAAAACGGACATTGCCATGTTTAAAGCATGAAAAGATAATAAAAACGAACTAACACAAATAGCACCGTATGTGTGTGAGTGTATGTCTGCCTGTCTGTTTGTATGTATGTATGTATGTATGTATGTATGTACAGATAGATAGATAGATAGATAGATAGACAGACAGACAGACAGACAGACAGACAGACAGACAGACAGATAGATAGATAGATGATAGATAGATAGATAGTAGTATATGTAAGTATGTATAGGTAAGCTCATGTAGGTTATGCATGTAGGTAGGTAGTTAGGTTAGTGGGTAGTGGTAGAGGTAGGTAGTAGGTAGGTAGGTAGGTAGTAGGTAGGTAGGTAGTGTAGGTCAGGTGGTAGGTATGTAGAGTAGGTAGGTAGGTATGAGGTAGGATAGGTAGGTAGGATAGGTTAGGTGGTAGGTAGGTAGGTAGCTAGGTAGGTACGTAGGTAGGTAGGTAGGTAGGTAGGTTGACGGTGGTAGTAGGTAGGTAGATAGATAGGTAGGTAGGTAGGTAGGTAGGTAGGTAGGTAGGTAGGCAGGCAGGCAGGCAGTTAGGTAGATTATATATTCCATCTATGTAATCAAACAGAATCCAGAGACTGGTGTTGAACTGCGTCGGCAAAAACTATTACTTATTAAAATCGACAAAAAAATGAGTGAACTTGCCGTGGGAGTAGAAAATTCAACATTTCTGATCGAGAGAAATAGTTGACAGAAGAGAAATTAATGGTTTAGCAGAATTTCGCATCCTCTAAAAACCTGACTCTAACTGATAAATAAGGCAGGACCAAGAGTGCTTCAAACGTGAACAGGAAGTGACATGAGAAAGAACTGGGTTGATAGGGGCAGAAGAAAAGAGAAGTGAAAGAAGGAAGTCAATCGAGTGAAGGGAAAAGGAATATGAGGTGGTCTTCTTGATATACGACGACCTCCATCAATGGCCCAACCGTGTAAGCCCACTATTCAAGATCTCCCTGAACACCAAGGACAACTTTTTGTTTTCCGATTTACAGGTCCATAATGTTGAGTGGTGCTATCCATTCTTGCCACTTTCACCTAGATTTCAATTAATTCACTCGAGAACAGTACCGCTTTCACCACTCTCACCTTCCTTTTTCAAGTAAAAAATCTCGTCCACCAGTGTCTCCCCAGGAACGTTGCCACTCATCCCCGCCACTAATCCTCCATGAACTGTTCGAGTGGAACATCCGATTCCGTTGCCCTACTGTTATAGAGAGCTGTGAGCATCTGATGACTTCCAAGATGCTAGGTGCCCAGTGACGGTCTTTGCTTCACCCCACACCCGTTCACCGACCAGAAAACTTTGCAGGTGACGCAGCCTCGGCGCTTGTCTGTGCATCAGCTGCTACAGCATGCCTTAGCTGCCATGCAGAGAGTGCTGATAGCACATAAACCACCTGACCAGTTGAACGCGACCCTTCCAAAAGAAATTGAATAACAGACGTTTCTATTTGATCAGGCGGTGTCTGGAGCAAAGTACAACGGTCAGGCAGTAAACAGTTACGGAGGTAACGAAGGCATTTGCCATCTCTGCCCACCTTCTTAAGGACAGCATCCTCTCTGCCCATTTTTGAGTAAAACTACCTTCATTCTTCCGTTCCATTTCCAATCCACTTGAAGCTAGGAGACCAGATTCCGAGTAGTTTAACCGGTCCAATGGAAATTTTAGATTTGAGGTTACTTGTTACCAAGCATCAAGATAGAATACCGGCTAACTAAATTAGCATGTTCTATATTTAAGAGATGAGGAATTATTTACATTATTTGCATTTGACGGATATTGTCCCTCATCTTGTTTGTTGTATAAACAACGTTTCGGCTGATATACCCTCCAGCCTCATCAGGCGGTCTTGGGGCGAATTCAAACCTGGGTTCTGATTCCTAAGGTATTTTTCGATGTTTGTGTTATTATTATTATTATTATATTGAATGAGAGAGCAGTCATGCCATCAAAGTGACACGGGGTAAAATATACGAAGGCCCAATATACCATCATGACTCAACCCAGTCTGTATAAAGGATACACCAGAGCAAATGCATCACAAACCATATGTGCGCGACATGGTGACTCTCATATCAAGAAAACAGCACATGACCCTGCAGGTGGGGCCCAGTTAGAATTTCTTCAGGTTGATAGCCCATCCCGCTCCAAACGGTCCCTGAATAAGGGTTGCTTAAGGATGTTGAAAGAACACCCATGTTTCCAGAGGTGAACTATTCACACCAAAGAATCCCTCTCAACACATGGCCTATGATGCCTCCCCCACTATTCATGCTCGTGATCAGAGATGCACATATCGTCAGCCACTAAGGGACATGCTCAAATGGTTAAGGTCAAACAACGACAGCAAATCTGTGGGATTGAGCAGAATATTGCTGTAGCCCATCTTTATACGAAGACAAAACAATTTGTACTGATAACACTTCCAATCCAGCAGATCAGAAGCCATGAGAGCCACTGCCTGGTACTGCATCAGGGATTTATTTATTATTTTATTTTATTATTATTATTATAATATTATATTATTATTATTATTATTATTATTATTATTATTATTATCATTAGTATTATTATTATTAATATTATTATTATTATTATTATATTATTATATTATTATTATTATTATTATTATTATTATTATATTATTATTATTATTATTTATGTCACTGCCTGGAATCGAACTCGGAAACTTGGAGTGAATTTTAGGGCTTATAAATCTATATTTTCCTGTCCTTCCTTAATACCGGTTGCTATATGCTATTAATATCTGCCCTCGGTCTGCTTAAGAGGTTGTTGTGTCCTATCATGTGTGCTGCTTCTTTTTAGTTTCGTATTTTTCCAGTGGTGTTCTCTGTCTATTATTTTAACTTCATCCCACAGGGGAAGACAGTCTCCATTTTTCCATACATGATCAGCTATACCCGATTTATCAATATCTCCTCGTATCACAGCTTAGCGATGTTCCTGTACCCTTATTTTGAGGGGGCGGCATGTTTCGCCTTTGTATAGCCTTCCACAGCTCCATGGGATGGAGTACATGCGGTCTTTGGTCATATTCTATTCTCTTGTTGGCTTTACTCGAAGATATTAGCGAAGTGTTGTATTACTCCTGAATACTGTCCTGCATATCTTTTGTATCTTTTTGGAGAGGCCTGTCACATAGGGTTGACAGACTGTGGACAGTTTATTTGTCCGGTAGCGGATCGATCCCAAAATCTAATCAGTTCGTGCCAGTCACGAAGCCAAACATTCCTGAAAGTTTCATTCGAAGCCATCCAGCGGTTCTTGAAATATCTTGTCCACAGTCAAACAAACAAACACAACTGAAAACAATACCTCCGCCTTCATTAAGGCGGAGGTAATAATAATAATTATTA
>NC_043002.1:119229871-119234871 GCF_006345805.1 Octopus sinensis | reverse complement strand
CTAATGGTGAGGATAATAAAAGCAGCAACAGCTGTAGCAGCAGCAGTTGTAGTAGTAGTAGTAGTAGTAGTAGTAGTAGTAGTAGTTAGTAGTAGTAGTAGTAGTATATACACATGCGCATACATAAGCATGCATGCATGTGTGCTCCAAACTATATGTGTGTGTGAGGGTGTACGATGTTTAATATATAATAACCACAAAGTTATTTGTGTGGCAGGGAGTGTATATGAAATATATTTCTTTAATACGTACCCACACGCAAACACACACTCACACAGACTCACACACACACACATGTTTATATATGCATAGATACATTACAAACTTACATACATGTAAATTTATATGTATTCATATATGCGCATATATGTGTGTGCGTCTGTATATAGCTTCGCTGTGTTTATAGGCGTGAATGAATGTCTGCCATATATATATATATATATATATATATTCATATACATAAATTCTGATGTCTTTCTTATCTTGTTTCCCCTTTTTACATTACACTTATAAATGAAATATGTATATACATACTCATATATATATATACATACATACATACATACATACATAAACACCTATATATACACATATATCAATAATTGTTATCATCATCATCATTATTTTTATTATTATATTTTTTTTTATTATTATTATTATTATTATTATCATTTTTATTATTAATATTATTATTATCATCACTCCACTGGAAGAAAGACTAAAGAACAGATTCAAAATGAGAGTGTGGGAGGCTGAAGATTAATTAATAAATAGAATCGGTTCCTCTTTCTTACACTCCATCCAATATACAATCGATTATGTTTGATATCATTTCTTATCTTTTTCACATCTCGCTTAAATAATATTTTTTTCAGTTCTTTATGTATATACTTATTTATTGTAGCTGTATAATATGTAATATGTCTCATCTACTTCGCTTCTGTTGTTATGGTGGCAGATTTGATTTCGCTGCATCTATCTTTTGTGACGGAGAAAGAAGCAGTTTTGTACTCGAGCATGCGCGTGTGTGTGTGTCTGTAGGTGTGTGTGTGCGACTATATATACGTATGTATGTATAGATATATATATATATATTATTATATATATATCATATATATATAATAATATATATATATATATCTATATATAATATATATATATATACACACACATACAGATATTGTATATACGTATGTAATATGAATCTGATGGTATTTTTGTTTTGTGAATATACATAATTTATATATATACATTATGCGTATATATATTATATATGTATTATATAGAAATGTATATGTATATACAGCATATATATATATATAATATAATATATATATATATATATATATATATATATTATGTATGTATCGTAGATATGTATGTATGTATGTATGTATATGTATACATATATATGCATAAATATGCGTATAAGTATATATTTATGTGCGTATGTGTACTTTGATATATATATATATATATATAATATATGCATACACACAGACACACACACTCACACACAAACACCACACACAATTTTTAAGTCTTCATTCCAACTTTCCTATACTTAACATAATTAGACCAAACGCCATTCGTCATTGCAATTAAGATATTGCTATCTTCAAACAACTGTACATCCCCGTATACATTTTTATCATTTTCTTTTTCCTCTTTTTTCTTTCTTTTTTTGTTTTTTTCTTTTTTTTTGCATCGATCTTTTTCACTATATCAATAGTAAACACCAACATGACGGCAAGTATTTCCGATCAGTTACTTTTAATTCTTGGTATCTGATCGAATTCGAATCCCAATGTTTCGCTCTCGCGTTAATATATATGCTTCGCAGATTCGGTTTAATTTTCATCTATAAGAAATGACATATAAGGGAAACAATTGCAACATGGTACAGTGATGATAGAAATCAGAAACACAAGTATATTCCCCTATGCTTTTCTTTGTAATAGTATAATGTATAACTAAATATTAAAAGTTCTTTCGTTGTCCATGTCCGCCCTGTTCCGCTACAACAGGTACAGCACAATCTCTGTCTCTATCCCGATACAGGGAAACAGAAATGTTTATATGCAGGTCGCATTGATACTTGATGATATTATTATTACGGCATAAAGCAGTTGTGAACATAAAATGATTGTTAATACATATATGTACATCTTTACATATACGCATGTATATAAATATACCTAGACATATATTCATATACAGAAATAAATCCGTGTGTTGTGTTTGTGTGTCTTAGGGTGGTGGTATATATATATATATATATATATATACATACATACATACATACATGCATACGTACATACATACATACATACATACATACATACATACATACATACATACATACATACATGCATACATACATACATACATAAACGTCGAACGATGAAAATGAGTGCTCAACACCGCATTTGTGAATAAAGTTTCTTTATTTGTAAATTAAGGCCACCATTGGCTTCATGTTGAGAAAAATAGGAAGATATCTTAATATCTTAACAATTTTTCAAGCCTATCACATGGAGTAATGGTTTTCGTTTCCATTTTGGATAAACACAAAGTCTCGTTGCATTCGCGGAGATTCTCGTAAAGAAAACAATAAATCAAGGGTGCTTCTCTTAGATTACATCTTTTGAGTGGTTACCTCCCTTGGGTTTGAGTTCTGGGCAAACAACCGTGTCGGATGGTAAATTTGTTTGCATTATCTTATATATTCTGTGTGTGTGCGATGTTGGTATGCTTGTGTAATGAGATAGTCCATCATGAGGGCATATTTCTTCTGATGTGGAGTTTGTGTGCTATGTATATTCAAATTTCACGTTCAGGAAAGGGGCCATCCTAATGGCATTAGCGGCACAAGTGGTGGTTCCTCTTTGGAGTGTTTAAATTTGAAATATTGCTTGTGTATGATGGAAGAGAAGATTTCATCCATAATATTTAGGGTTTTTATCTGTTGGTTGTATGATATTTAGTTTTTCAGTGATACAGAGTTCACATTTGGTGAACTCTGTATCTCTGCATTTTCTGGCTTTAGCAGTATTGTTCCATTTTATCCGGAGGTTACTTATTCTACCTTCATTCAATCTCCATATCATATTGGATAGGGATGTTGCGTGTGCTTTTTTTGTATAATTTTTCTCTCTGAATGACGCCAGGGTTGTGTGTACCTTTTTTGAATGAGTTGTCCATCATTCCGATATGCGTCTTTGCTACTCCGTTGGGAGCTGTGGTCTTGGACTTGTATATAAGTTCTTTATCGAAATGGTTGTTGTTTAGAGGGCAGCGGTTTGGAAATTTGAAGTTGCATTGTCATTCGAGGGTATCTCTGGTGTGTTTATTTTTATTGTGATTGAATAGTTTTGAGCCTATATTGGGAAGGCAACTATAGCTAACTTTAACAGTGTTTCTGTTGAAAATCTTGTGGCATTTATGTCAATGTGGGAAGTGATTGTCTATTAATTTTTAAAATTTCGTCGCTATGCTAGTGGTTACATTCATGCTATAAAGTGGGTTAAACCATAATAATAATAATAAATGCCCTGATGCAGTACCAGGCAGAGGCTCTCATGGCTCCTTATCTTAACTGATTGGAAGTGTTATCATGTACATTGTTTTGTCTTCGTATAAAAGATGGGCTACAGCAAATATTCTTGTCAGTTGTTTGATCTTAACCAGTTGAGCATGTCCCTTAGTGGCTGACGATATGTGCATCTCTGATCACGAGCAGAAGTAGTGGGGGAGCATCATAGCCATGTGTTGAGAGGGATTCTTTGGGGTTTGAATAATTCACCTCTGGAAACATGGGTGGTTCGTTCAACATCCTAAACAACCCTATTCAGGGACCGTTTGAGCGGGATGGGCTACTCAACCTGAAGAAAATTCTAACTGGGCCCCACCTGCAAGGTCATGTGCTGTTTATCTTGATATGAGATCACCATGTCGCGCACATATGGTTGTGATGCATGTGTCTAGTGTACCCTTATCAGACGGGTAGTCATGATGGGTATATTGGGCTTCGTATATTTTACCCCAGTGTCACTTTGATGGCATGAACTGCTCTCTCACTCAATAATAATAATAATATGATGATGATGATGAGATAATAGAATAATAATCATTAAATAATAATAATAATAATAATAATATAATAATAATAATACTATTATTATTATTATTATTAATTATTATTATTATAAACTGGTTTCAAATTTTGGAACAAGACCAGTAATTTCGGCGGTGGGTATAAGTCGATGACATCAGCCCCAATTCTCAACTGCTACCTATTTTATCGAACTCCGAAGGGATGAAAGACAAAGTGGTCCTCGGCGGAATGTGAACTCAGAACGGGAAGACGGACAAAACGCTGCTAGGCATTTCGCCTGGGGCGTGCTAACGATTCTACAAGTTCACTGCTTTTATTTTTAAAAATAAATAATAATAATAATGATAATAATAATAATAATAATAATATAATAATAATAATAATAATAATAATAATAATAATAATAATAATAATAATAATAATAATAATAAAAGGAGTATCAAAATAACAAACTCGGCATCTGAACAACTTTGGACCCCCATAACAACTGAAGAGGTCACCCAGGCACTGCAAAAACTAAGCAACTGGAAGGCACCTGGGCATGACAAGATCCCCAACTTCTGGTTGAAATATCTAACAGGAATGCACAAAAAGCTGGCTGAAAACTTTAACAGCATACTAGCAGAGCCAGAGACAATGCCTGAATGGCTCACGAAGGGGAAAACCATCTTAATTCCGAAATCAATGAAACAGCAAAACCAGAAAACTAAAGACCAATAACCTGCCTCCCTACTATGTTCAAGGCATTTACTGCAGTGATATCGCAAAGGCTGAACAAGCAACTGGACGAAAACAAACTGTTTCCCAGAAGAGCAGAAAGGATGCCGCAAAGGCTCATATGGCTGTAAAGATCAACAATGATTAATAAAGCCGTAACTGAAGA
>NC_043002.1:119222371-119224871 GCF_006345805.1 Octopus sinensis | reverse complement strand
TCCACCTGCCTTCGTCTTTGTCTATTTTCATAAAGCTTCCCGTTATATATATATATATATATATATAATATATTGTTATATATATATATATATATATATATATATATATATATATATATATATATATATATATATATATATATCTATATATATACACGACAGGCTTTTCACACAGTTTCCGCGTTAGCAATTTAATTCACAGGGTATGGGTGTAACTGAAGATATGATAGAAGGTAGAAGCCCAGAATATCGTGCAGCAGGAGCGAATTTGAAACTACGGGATTACGAAGCAAACTACTTAGCCACATGACCAGTAAGAAAAAAAAATTGGAAAAGATTATTTTTCCAGAAAGCGGGAATAAAAAATAGAGGACTCGAAACACAAATCATGAGCTCTCGGACATCTAAAGCTACTGATAATGCTACGCAGATCCTGCTTCGTTGACTCCTCTCTTCTTTAGAAATTCATTACTAGATTTTATATTTGGCTTCTCTAGGCTATTTTCTTTTCTCTTCCTAATTTCTTCACTTTCCACCCAACATTTCACCTACTTACCGTTTCCAAAGAAAAGAAATTGGAAAAAAAAACTGCATTGTCAGGAATAGTATTGACCTGTAAATAAATGTCTTCATAAAATTCCTGCAAATTACTTCCTGTACAATAATGCTCAATGATCTTCTGCTTATGTGTGAGGGTGGGGTGGTAAATATGCGTGTTTCTGTGTGAGTATGTGTGTGTATGTATGCGTGTGTGTGAGTATGTGTGTATGTATGCGTGTGTGTGAGTTTTGTGTGTTCGAATAGATGATCGATTGTAACGAGAAAGTGATATATGCATCAATGTACAGGCGTGTATATATATTATATATATATATATATTATATATATATATTTATATGTATGTATGTATATATATATATATAGATATATATATATATATTATATATATGTGTGTGTGCACATATATATATATGCACATCTATATATGAACACAACATATATATATATGTATACTCATTTATATATATACACATATATATGTACCTACAGAAGCACACATATAAATATATGCATATATATATATATAATATACACATTTACGTATATACGTACGTATGTGAGCGTGTGTGTGTGTGGGAGAGAGAGAGAGCGTAGGTGTTCCAGTTCGCATTTTATAGATAAGGTCGTGATTAATAATTTTAAAGGTTTATGAGAAATATCTTTAAAAAGATATAATTAAAAAGTGTGCATATATGTACGTACATGTGTCAACCAGTGAAATGTGTGTGAGTATGTGCATATGTCTCTATATATGTATGTTTGTATGCATTTATGCATGCATATATGTATGTATGCATGTATGTTTGTATGCGTGTGCATGTATGCTTGTATGCATGTGCGTGCGTGCGTGTGTATGTGTGTATGTATATATGTTTGTATTCTTTAGCTTCTTCATTATCATCGATGAAATTATAGTTTTCTCCCGTACTATCCAGAGTACATCGATAGTTTTCAGATAAAAAATATATAATAAAACGTTTAAAAAGGTCAAAAACACCAATAATATGAATTATAATACAAATAACTTTACTTCTTTTTAAGCCGATGGGAAATGAAAGACTAAGTGACATCCCATCTTTTCATTTCTACACACACGCATGCACACAGCAGAATAACTTACGTAGGCATCAGATACAATTCTCTCTCCATCTCCAAGACAGTGAGGCGTCAACATCCTGTCCAAGTACGTCGTCTTAGATACAGATATGTCTAGTATATCAATCTCTATCAATAACACCATATGGCCTGCCATCAGTAATAGCGGCCCAATTGCTAGTTGCCATCTTTTACTTGTTCCATTCGGTTACCTAAGTCTGACGGGCTCGGTTAGTTTAGTGAGCCGAATCATACTGTTAAAAATATAAACACACACACGCAAACACACACAAACATATTATATATATATATATATATATATATATATATATATATATATATATATATATATATATATATATAGATATATATAGATATATAATTATTATTATTTCAGGGAATAAAATCCAAAGTTACAAGGAAAAAAATTCAATTTAGAAATACCAAATCAAATTTCACACAATATAATATATTATATAAAATTAGAAAAAAACTACCTTTTATCAATTCAAAATGAACAATTAAATTACACCATCTAGAAAATTACATATAATAGAAATATTAAAAGTAAAATAACAATAAAATGTCAATGATTAAGTAAATTGCAAAAAAATAATAATAATAACGTATATAAGTTGTAGAATAACGAACGTGTTTCGTGGCTATATTTAAGAAATGATTATAGTAGTAGAGAAATCATTTCGATATAAATATAGTCACTCATCAGGTTAAAAATAAACTAGAACAATAAAATAATTAATTAATTAATATACTTTAATATATATATATATATATATAATATATATATATATATGAAATACTAAATATACATAAGTGAAAACTA